>NC_057798.1:629751511-629841666 GCF_018294505.1 Triticum aestivum
GGGAGGCTGCGTGTGTGTGTGTGTCGCGGGGTCCTATGTGGCGGATGTAATTTAAGTGTGCATGGCTTCATCATAGAGAGGTGACGTGTATGGCAGAGGACACCAACGATGGGGTGCGAGAGAGAAAATGCCCGCAGAGAGGGAAGAGAAGGTGTGTGCACGTGAGAGGAGTCGACATCAAGAGAACGTGTTTGTTCGAGAGACACCGAGGAAGACTACTATATATCGATGGTGCATGTAGGCGGGAATTAAACAAAGGGATGGTCTTATTGGTTTCGGGGATATAGGGGAAGAGTGAGAGGCGGGGGGGGGCATCTAGAAGGAGATTGTTAAGTGTGAGTGTGTGTTTTACCCATCCAGGCGGAAGTTATGTGCACAAAAGAGGGGAGAGATTCGATGTGGCGTTAGGATTGAGGGTAATTAACTATTATGGAGACATAGAGACCTTGAACATGCATGTGTAAGAGGTATACATGTATGGGATGTGAGTGTGTGCGCGAGCGCATGATCGAGATAAAAGAAAGAAGACATAAGTCATAAGATCAACGACATGGGAGAGATGGATCGATATGACAATATGCATGCATGTGAGAATGCAGGGAAGAAGGCCCGACAATTGAGCTTGTGTTTTTGTCTTTAAGAGATAGTGGCGTGGGTTGGAGCATGCATCTATGGCGAGCAGAGGGAGTGAGGCGCAATGATTGTGCAAAAGAGATCAACCTATAAATGCATATGTATGGAGAGACATATATAGTGTGGGTGATAGGAAGCAATACTCTGTGCGAGAAAGAAATGTTGACGGAGAAACTACAAATAGATACAGAGATGGAGATGCTAGCTAGAGGGACATCCGCTAGTTTGGGTGTTGGAGATGACCGTCGGGTGGTTCAAAGGGTGAAGTTATATATGTGTGTGAGAGGGCACTTGACTGCATGTAGAGAGAAACATATGTAGTGTGCGTGATAGGAATCAAGAGTGAGGGCGAGAAAGAAGGTTGATGGAGAAATAGATAAATAGAAAGATAAATATTCTAGCTAGTGTGCGTTAGAGATAGGAGTCGAGTGGATCAGAAGGCTGGTTATGTGTGTGGGTGTGAGAGAGATAGAGAGAGGGTGCATGTGAGTCAAATACAAACAGATATTAGAGAGAAATGAGATCCAGAGAGACGGAGTTTTGTGTCTACGAGAGAGAAAGATATTTCACAACGAGAGTGATAGCTAGAGAGACATATGAGGGAACGCAAGATATCTCTAGGGAGAGAGGGTGTGTGTGAGCGACATACAAGAGAACAATGGAGAATTATCAGACCCGGGGAGACAGAGTTTGTGTTTGTGTGTAGGAAAGAGATATTGAAGAGGAAGAGTAGTAGGTTCTCATATCTAAGGAGCGAAAGACATCTCTGTATGAGGGGTGTGCGAGTGGCACACATGGGAATAATAGAGAGAAATGAGACCCCGGGAGACAAAGTTTGTGTTTGTGTGAGAGAAAGAGATTCCACATGGAGAATCATAGTTAGAGACACATAGCAGGGAGCGAGATATACTTAGAGAGAGATAGAGTGATGAAGGTCGAGGGAGAGAGTACCGTCAGTGTGTTATGAAGATAAAAGATCATTGTTGACATACAGGTAGCACGAGAGATACCTGAGAGATGATGAACGCGTATAGGTCCAGATAGATAGTCCTATATAAGCATGAGTGATAGCTATATGAGACGAGTATCTGGATTAAAGGGGATTCAAATATTTAAACTCGAGATCACGACATCGATAATATCATAACGCAAATTGGTGTATCAAACATGCATATTCATTTGAATTTGGGCACACGTGTAATGTTATATAGTTTATCAATATTGGTGATCCATAGATTCTTTAATTACAAACAATGCATGGTTTATATGCAATTAATGTCTAAACGGGATTACACTATATGTTGCGTGTGTGAAACACATTATACATGTTTGAGAAGTAAAAAAACCCGTATGAAACACACATTAATTGGAGACAGTTAGCGAGGAATGCATACATTGGATTTCAACATAAAGTGGTTTCAAATATTTGAAAATCCAAATTGATGTATAAATGGTGTTGTGCTTTTGAAAGTATATATATATATAAAACGATGTATATAGAATGTAATTCCAATTGAAAATGGGTCCCGCCTGAAAAAAATAGAATACAAATGGGATTCGAATTGAGTTGGCACGGTAAACATGCACTCTGCAAAATTTGAACGAAGCGGGAAAGTCGCAGTAACCGCCCGAAACCAAAATCTGCGAGATCGAAATCACTACTGCCTATCCCTGCCACGCAAAGCCTATCTGCTGGATTTCTATAGGTTTCAATAGGGGTAGGTTTGTAATTTCACCCAAACGTGACGTAACCGCCTCTCACCCCGATTCATACACGGTGGGTGCCAAAACACAGTGTGTCCTCGGCCGAAATCGACTCCCTCCCCGATTCATATTCATACACGGTGGGCGCCAAAAACAAACTCTCGTCGACAAATATTCGGTGTATGCGAGATTACCGTCCTATCCCCAACCGACTAATGTTGCTGTGATGTAGTAAAAATTTGAAATGGGGGCTAAGTTTGTAAATTTCCTCGCATTTGAGACAAGCGCGCCCTGAATACATGGTTCCCCCCTTCCTCTCTACCTCCCTTTTCCCCATTCGTACTCCGTGGGCGCCAAAGCACCCTCTCCACCCCACCCTCCTCCGTCCGCCACCCCATCCACCGCCGTCCTCCTCCACCATGCCGGAGTTGATACCCCGACGCTGCCATCCATTACAAGAGATCGACCTCTCTCATCCACTCCTTCGGACCGGGATCCTTGCATCCCGTCCTCTCGCTTCATCCCCGCCGTCGTCCACCTTGCCGGTGCCGCTCCTACGACTGTCTCGTCCACCGCGCCCCGCCTCCACCGTCTACCCTCCTAGATCTTTCCTGCCACCTTAAGTTTTAGCCTTCTCTTTTTTTGTTTTCTCTTTACGTTTGGTTACCTCTTGTAATCATGTTGTTGTAACTGTTGCCTGGTTTTAATAAAGTTTTGAAATGCTATGGGGGTTTTGCCCCACAGTTCACAGTCAAAAAAACGATCTGCTTCCACGCCGCCGACAGCCATCGCTACCGCAGCACCGTCAAATTCTCAGCAGATTCATACACGGCGCCCACCAGAGGCGGTACTCTTTCATATCCGCTCAACTTATTTATCGCAGCAAGAAAATAGATCGCCACTGCTTTACTCTGATTTCTTGTCTTGGTTGCGAAGTTGCCTTTGTCCCGTTTGCACCTTCAGATCCGCCATGGCACGCTCAACACTATACTCCCAATGCGTATGGTTTTCCCCTTTTATATTCCACACTAGTTAAATCACAGTAGACTAAATTTCAAAATTGGTGCAGTCGATTTTTCAGAGCTCGCCGGAGTTCACCGATGCGATCGAAGGGGCTCGAGTGGTTGTGGGGCCTCACCAAACAAAGAAAACTTGACGTGAGTGGGGGTTGGGGCGGGGGTGGGGTGTGGGGGTGGCGGAGGAACACAGGCGGTGGGGGCCGGTGGTCCGGCCGGCGGCCCGTGCGGTGTTCTGTATGGGAAGAATCAAAGACAAGGAAGAAGTAGGGTTAGGAGACGTAGGATCTTCATCCAACCGCCTGAAATGGTCGAGAGACAGCTGGGAGTTGCATTCTTAATTCGCTCTGGTTCATCATGTGTGGGCACCTCGCAACCAACATTTTATTATCCAAAATCTGCTTGCTCTTCTTTACCATGTTCGATAGAGCTGGCCTGTACGTGATCGATAGGTTTTCAATTACTAGCGGTAATACAACACCGTATTTTCAAGCCGGTTCCACTTTCCCGATTTATATATCGTGGTTATGGTGTACCCCTGTTATGTACACTATGATCTGCCTAGTTGCTGTGTGTTCTTGTTATCATGGTTTGGCAATAAACTCTCTATACAGTATATTATGAACCTATCATCTGCCAGCTATCCTTACTTCTGGAGCCTATTTTTTTGTGTACTTGTGCTAGATTATATAAATGCACGCACCATATTACAACACACATGAGCTCTCTCATCAGAATCCAGTGATAGCACACAAGTGTTTACAGGGGCGCCCCTATATTAGAATATCATCTGCATTACAAAGATAATCTCCCAACTATTTATGTTTTCATGGTTCTCAGATATTATACGCAATTACAGTGAATATCAGAATCCGCGCATCAGAAGAATATTATGGAACACTGCAATGACTTACAAAATTGGCACCAAGGCATTCAGTGCCATTCTGGAAGCAATGAAACTCGTACGCTCCCCACCTGTTGATTCTTGTTCAGAATATCATCCTAATGACTATTCTAACCTCGAGGAGTCAAAGGTAGATGGCCTGTCCTGTTCACCCATCAAGGTGCCTGTTCTAATTTGGCAAGGTTTTATTGATTGCACGTATCTTGCATATGTTGTCTTGCATTTCTTCTACTTTGTTGCACCGCCATCTGCTTAGTTTACTCATCATATAACTCGAGATGCCATGCCCATCCATTATCAATACATATTCCATCTGTCATCATACCATGTTTTTCCACTCAAATGCTGTTCTTGTTCATCAGACATCAAGAAGGAAGAGGGTGATTGCCGAACCTGAAGGAGCACCAGCAAAGTCCTTGAAAAATATGGTGGTGCCGGAGAAATCAGACAGCGCCCCACTTATATTGGATGTACAACCAATGACACAAAACGTAGGACCGACTCCAGCAGACTGTACCCATACTTCACTGGACAAACCACTAGCCCCACCACACAGGACCTGCACTCCAGCAAAAGGTATACTGATTTCATTTGTCATAGCACCAGTCGTACCACAGAAAAATCCCACTCCAGCAAAAAGTACAGCAAGTCCACCGGCCGAAGACCTATCCCAACTGCAGAGACGGCCAATTCCTGTAGATTGGAACCCCATTCCGTTTATTCCTAGTTTAAAAGACAATGCTTTCGATGTTGTTAGGCACTACGTGCATATATTCCCATCATGGGAAGATTATAGTGAAGACAAACACCATTTTCACATCTTCCTGTCCAACTTACATGTAAGTGCTATTATTCATGGTTATTATTTTCCTGTTTTCTGCTGATTGAACACATCAATGATTTACATTACATTGTTGTAACTAGGCGAGGGTTAATCTGGATAGTCATGATGAGCAAAGCTTGCTTGTGCTTTTCAAGGAAGCATTGCAGCAGTATCGGTGTTACCTGAGGAAATCATACTTTGATGGCAAGTCTATAAACGAATTTCCGGTGAAGTCTCCTGAGCTAAATTTAGAAGACATTGAATGGAAAAACCTTGTTATGCACTGGTCTCGTTCCCAGGATGAGGTACTGTCTATAAAATCACATGACAATTTGAACTTCTACTTTTCCGCATGTGCCTTATAGATCTTTTTTGCAGGAAATCTGCTCGAAGAAGAATTCCGGTTTGAAAAGAACGACATGATATCACAAATATGCTACCCGCTGCTTTGCTCTTGTTAGTACCTGTTGTCCTATATCACTGTACTTGCATACATATCTGGTTCATTATGTGACAGCAGTATGCATGATAGCTTGCTTATCAATTGTTCGCTCCAAATTATCTGATCTGTATGAATGGTTACATTAGTGTAGAATATATCCAATGCCAATGAATTTTTTTAGCTCTGCATTGTTCTTGTAAGTACATGCTGTCCTTTATCAGTGTACTTATATTGACAGGTAGTTGTTCATTACCATCACTCTGCAGCTTATTTTCCTTTGCCCTCCATTTTCTACACATCAGATCTATATTTACTCTTACCATAAGGTTGGTACTGAAGAACTTTAGCTGTGCATTGCTCTTGGCTGTGCCTTTTGCCTGTATCACTGCATATACATTTATAGCTACCTGGTTATGTAGCATCACTCTTCATCTTATCTTAAATATTCTCCATTTTTTCGTATATTATCACATATTATTTACTCTTAACAAAATGTAGAATAAAGGCAATGCTTATGAAGAAGATTATGGACTAAACTTCTTGAATTGGCCCCCCCATCAGCATGGACAAGGGCTTTATAGAGCCTGTCTTCACCAGTAATGTAAGTTTGTCCTTCTCAAGCCTTCAAACTTTGTTGTGTATATTTGGTTAGGCATGACTGCAACAACTTTTTATTTTTGGTGTTTGCATCAAATGCATGTTTAAAGTTTATTATGTAGTTCATAAACAAAAGTTTGTCCTTCTCAATTTAAGTTTTCAGTTGTACAACCAAGTTCCTTCTTCATACCATGTAAATTAAACTATACAAAGCAAGTGATCTTCTTTTGCACTGCATGTATGCTTCTATTCTTCATCCGTAATCCAGTGGTGTGGTGAACCTACCCACTACAACACAATGTCATATTCTGCATTGTCTTAACTATGAACAATGTCATATCAGTCTACTATTATTTAAACCGTCTCTTTATTTGCCAATCTGAAATGATATAAATTGACAGCACACTAACCATTAATACCTATGAGTTCTTGATCTGTAATCCAGTGGTGTCGTGAACCTGCCAACTCCTTCACAATGTCATTTCCTGCCATGTCTTGACCTGAACAATACCATATTGTGTTAATGCAATTTTAAACTGTGTCACTTTATTCGTCAGTAAGAAATGTGATGAATTGTCAGCACTGATACTTTTATGTGCAAAACCTGTCATCTGTCTGCTTGTTTATCTTTCAGAGTGAGGAAGATATAAGTGTTGAACAAGCGCAATCTCATCATCTTGCTCAGCTGCTTGCGTTGCAGCTCCCCAGCAGGGCTAAACTTTCTTGAACTCTATTGAAGTGCTGTCAGTTTTGTATATTATTTTGTCGGCGTGTTTATTTGCACTGGTGGCGATCTTTGATGTCCAGTGTATGTAATCTGCTATCTGCTTGTGCTTTATTTTCATAGTGGCGAACTTTGATGCCCAGTGGATGTAATATGCCGTAATTTCTTTATTGTATAGTCTAGGTTTTTTCTTATTCACGATGCTGCAGTTATTTTACTGTATATATATCGTGTCTTCGCAGTAAACCGGCCAAACCGTAAAATTACGGTACATAATCGGGCCGTCATGCAATCACGATGTATGATCCGCATCATGGGCCCCGCCAAACTGGCCCACTAGTAGATTCAGGCCTTTCATAGGCCGAGTAACCCCCGACCCTCTTTTCGCAATAAAACTCAATGAGCTTTTAGGAGGCTGGGAAGTAGGTTGGGCCTGAAACGTGCCGAATAGCTCACAGGCCGGCAGCAGCTCGAAATGGACCCCGGCCCATGATTGTCTGAATCAAATCACGGGCTTTAAGCAGGCCAAAGTTGTCTCGGTCCTTGTTTGGCCCAATCAGATATCGGCTGCGAGCAGGCCGGATGCAAACCGGGCCATAGTTAGGCCCAACTATATGACGGGCTTTTAACAGGCTGAAATTAATATAGGGCCGAAATGTTAAGCGGGCCCTTAACAGGCCAATACTAATATCAGGACGAATAACTAAATGGGCCTTCAGCAAGTGGCCCCAAAAGCATAGCGTCCCGTTAACGGGCAGAATCTGATACGGGCCATAATTGAGCCCAAAGCCTCTTAAGGGTCGGACCTAATCTGGGCCGTGATTTGGCCCAGAAAGTGGGAGGCTTTTAACGGGCCGGATCTCATATGGGCCATTATTAGGCCCGAAACATGGCAGGCCATTAATGGACCGAATCAAATATGGGCCGGCATTTGGCCCAGAACATGGTAGCCTGTTAATGGGCCGGCCTACTAGGGTCCTCAAAATCTTGTGGGCCTACAGCTGGGCCGGCCCATTAATGTCGGTGAAATCTCGTGGGCCTTTAGCTAGGCTGACCCATTATGATCCGCAAGAATTTTGTGGGCCTTTACCTGGGCCATCCCATTATGGCACACAAAAAACTTGTGGGCCTTTACCTGGGCTGGCCAGTTATGGCCCGTGAAATCATGTGGGCCTTTAGCTGGGCCAGCCCATTATGGTCCGCAAAATCTCGTGGGCCTTTAGCTGGGACGGCCCATTATGGCCCACAAAATCTTGTGGGCCTTTAGTTGGGCCAGCCCATTTAAACTTGATGGTCCGTGCCACGTGTCGACATATCATAGGCGCGTTCTATCCAATGAGTGGATGACATCTGTCCCAACGATGAGCCGGCACGTGTTTCCTCCAGCCAATGATGATTTTACACATGGAAAATCCCCATTGGTCAGGGCTGTTAACGGGTTATCGGATCAAAACCCGACCCGATAGCTTAACGGCATTCCGTTATGGTGGATGCCACGTGTCGGTCACCCTTGATGAAAGCACTTCCGTGACGCGCGATTTATCGTCATGGAAGTGGACACTTCCGTGATGATAATTTTGGTAATGTCATGGAACACTTCTACGACAACACAGGTATGACTATCTTGATTCTGTCATAAAATCGTCATGGATGTACATGCATGATAAAAAACACGACCTACTGTGACAAAAACGTATCATCACGGAAGTGTATTTTTTTGTAGTGAAACACCTTCGGAGATACCTGTAGAGCATCTTTATAATCACCCAGTTACATTGTGACGTTTGATAGAAAACAAGGCATTCCTCCGGTGTTCGGGAGTTGCATAATCTCATAGTCTGAGGAATATATATTTGACACGAAGAAAGAAGTAGCAATAAAACTGAACGATCATTATGCTAAGCTAACGGATGGGTCTTGTCCATCACATCATTCCACTAATGATGTGATCTCGTTTATCAAATGACAACTCATGTCCATGGCTAGGAAACTTAACCATCTTTGATCAATGAGCTAGTCTAGTAGAGGCATACTAGGGACACGTTGTTTTGTCTATGTATTCACACATGTATCAAGTTTCCGGTTAATACAATTCTAGCATGAATAATAAACATTTATCATGAATAAGGAAATATAAAATAACAGCTTTATTATTGCCTCTAGGGCATATTTCCTTGAGACTCCTACTTGCACTAGAGTCAATAATCTAGATTATATTGTAATGAATCTAACACCCATGGAGTCTTGGTGTTGATCATGTTTTGCTCGTGGAAGAGGATTAGTCAACGGGTCTGCAACATTCAGATCCGTATGTATTTTGCTAATCTCTATGTCTCCCTCCTTGACCAAATCTCAGATGGAGTTGAAGTGTCCCTTGATGTGTTTGGTCTTTTTGTGAAATCTGGATTCCTTTGCCAGGGCAATTGCTCCATTATTGTCACAAAAGATTTTCATTGGACCCGATGCACTAGGTATTACACCTAGATCGGATATGAACTTCTTCATCCAGACTCCTTCATATGCTCCTTCATATGCTGCTTTCGAAGCAGCTATGTACTCCGCTTCACATGTAGATCCCGCCACGATGCTCTGCTTGGAACTGCACCAACTAACAGCTCCACCATTCAATAAAAAGATGTATCCGGATTGTGACTTAGAGTCATCCGGATCAGTGTCAAAGCTAGCGTCGATGTAACCACTTACAACAAGCTCTTTGTCACTTCCATAAACGAGAAACATATCCCTAGTCCTTTTCAGGTACTTCAGGATGTTCTTGACCGCTGTCCAGTGATCCACACCTGGATTACTTTGGTACCTCCCTGCTAAACTTATAGCAAGGCACACATCAGGTCTGGTACACAGCATATCATACATGATGGAACCTATGGCTGAGGCATAGGGAATGACTTTCATTTTCTCTCTATCTTCTGCTGTGGTCGGGCATTGAGTCTAACTCAACTTCACACCTTGTAACACAGGCAAGAACCCTTTCTTTAACTGATCCATTTTGAACTTCTACAAAACTTTATCAAGGTATGTGCTTTGTGTAAGTCCAATTAAGCATCTTGATCTATCTCTATAGATCTTGATGCCTAATATATAAGTAGCTTTCACCGAGGTCGATAGATCAAGATGCCTAATATATAAGTAGCTTTCACCGAGATCTTTCATTGAAAAACTCTTATTCAAGTATCCTTTTATGCTATTCAGAAATTCTACATCATTTCCAATCAACAATATGTCATCCACATATAATATTAGAAATGCTATAGAGCTTATCCTTTGATCACCTCATCAAAGCGTATATTCCAACTCCGAGATCCTTGCACCAGTCCATAAATGGATCGCTGGAGCTTGCACACTTTGTTAGCACCTTTAGGATCGACAAAACCTTCTAGTTGCATCATATACAACTCTTCTTTAAGAAATCCATTAAAGACTGCAGTTTTGACAGCCATTTGCCAGATTTCATAATCATAAAATGCGGCAATTGCTAACATGATTCGGACAGACTTAAGCATCACTATGGGTGAGAAAGTCTCATCGTAGTCAACTCCTTGAACTTGTCGAAAACCCTTTGCAACAAGTCGAACTTCATAGCACTACAAGAAATATGATCAATTATGACTCCCCATTTTGGTCGTTAATTCGTCATTGGTTTCGTTTATTGACCTTTTTTGACCAAATTCGGAAGGTCAATAGTTGGCTGTCAAGAACGAACAAACGTGACCTTTTCTAGAATTTTGGTCATGGCTGCCCTTGAACAAAATTTTGGTCTTTAAATCTTTGACAAAAATTATGGTCATTACTAACGAGCCTAGGCCACGTAGGATCTGATGTGGCTGAACCAACATGGCGCTGATGTGGCAAAAATGATGACATGGATGCCTAATATATAAGTAGCTTTCATCAGTTGTTTTAATGGGCTGAGCCCAATAATATAGCCCATTTTTACATTTACTTTTGGGCCACGGCCTGTTAATGTTAGTTCCTGGGCTGAGGCAATGTGCATTCCATTTATTCAATCTATCATTAATTGGGCCAGCCTTTCTCTCTACCCAACAAAAATATATTGAATCTTTTTTGTATTAAAAAACTGTATTGGGCCTTGAGACGAGCCAGCCCACTCATACAATTTAGTATATTTGGTCCAGCCAATAACCAACAGTAGCTCAAAAAGAAAAAAAATCATTGCACAATTTGGCACCCAACCAATACAGGAGAATAAAATGATAACAATAATATAATTCTCCAAGATTTCACCAACTTAGGCCCAATAGTATCATTACACCACAGGTTCATAAGATGCACCAACCAAAATAACATAGCCAATAGCTTAGTATCAGTACACCATGTTCATAAGATGCACCAACCAAAACACAACCTCATCAAACCACAACCAATCCTTGGTCCATATTGTGGTTCACATGTACAGTCAAAGAAACTCATCAACCGCAGGTCCAAACAACTCAACATCGAAAGTCTAAAGCCAACATCAACCATGCCATACTAAACTATTTTACCTGCGAACATATCTATGAGACACGCAAATCTAGCATCACTTGCTGTAGCCCTAGCATCAGTGGCCTCAACTCTTTGCAGTAACAACTGATACTCTGCGGTGCGTGCAACTTCGGTCTCCTCTGATTTCTTCTGGACTTCAACAAGCTCCTCTCGTATCAACTCAGCGGCTTGCCTCTCCTTCTCAAGCTTGTACTCTAGTTCTTGTACATGGGCATCCAAAGCAGATGCAGATCTGTTGAACTTCTTCTTGGAGCTCGACTCAAGGCCAACATTTTGAAGGAATGTGCTGGAGGGACATTCTTTAGTGAGAATGTCAGCAACAATAGCAGCAACATTCTTTGGTTCTTCACCTTCTGGTACCCCTTGTTCCATAGCTTTTTCCATGTCAGCCTGACATTTAAAGAAAGATGCACACATGTCATTCAAGTTGGTTCTGAATGACTAGGAAACTTTAAAAGCAAACTGTTCAAGAATGTTGACTAAATAATAATCAAGTCTCCATGCTACTAATTAACTAGTAGTTATTTGAAAACTTTGAAGCACGCAAGCAGAATTAATCACCCTTGGGAATCACTTTTTTTTGCAAGTTACTATCAGATACATGAAAGAAGCATGGCACCAGGTTTATTAAACAGGTAAGGATACACAACAAACCAGTGTTGAAATTTAAATTAGGCAACTAAGTGCACCTCTGTTTAGCTTAAATGGGAACATGGAGTGAAGAAAAATGTAGTATGTTTCGGGAGCACATATGTTGTTTCTTTAGTACAATATCAGAGAAATCCACTTCCACAAGTCCTAAACATTTCATTCAGATCTTATATGAAATGATAGAGTTTCTCCACTCCGAAAGCCGGGAAGATAGATGCTTCAGGCAATCACTAGACAAATAATCAAAGAGCATACATTGCTCTCTCTTAATTACCAGTGTTCAATGACAAAGCAATACCTGCTGGATAGTAACAAGAACTTAAATTGCCTGAATATTGTCGCATTTCCAGTACCAAAATGAATATGCAATGCAATGCAACAGAGGATTAGGACAAACAAACCACAACAAAACATGAATCATATATTGTACTACTTGGAACAAACCATCTCTATCAAATCTGTCGAGCATATAATGTAGTCAAGTATAACAAGGATGAGGTAAACAAGCCTCATCAACACGGAAAAGAATACTAGAAACTTACTATCGCCTTCTTAACTAGCTCAGAGAAACCAGTCTTCTTGCCATTGTGGCACTCTTTGAATAGATCAAACACAGTCAACTCTTCACCCTTACGAGCCTCTTTCTGAAAATGTTCACGACACAATGGAACATAAGAAACAATTGAAAGAATCACTGCATTAGCCAATGAAAACATGAGAGATCCTTACCAAAACATGAACATGGGAAATGTAGGAGCCAGAACCAGTTTTCTGATGGAACTTAACTTTGGAATGGTTCTCCTTGTTTGACTGAAAGATTTCCTACCATGGAAAAAGAAACATGAGAATTAATGGAGCAACCATAAAGGAATTTATAACACGGACGCTAACAATCGATGCCAGGGTTGATTTCCCGGCCGTTATGCCCGATCCCCACCCAAGATGAGGAATCTCGTTTGCATTGATGCTACGGAAAGCGTCGAGCGCTCCAACATTTTTTTCCACTCGATGCAAAGTAACTAGGCGGCGGCGCTATCCTAGACGCTACAAACCAGTACAATTTCTAAGAGCCTGTTTCATTTTTCAATGTGGACGCTTCATTACCAGCATTGTGGAGAACAGACACTTTTGTGTTCTTTTTCATTCTCTAATCAATGAGGCATCTACAGACTACTATTGGCGTAGGAGGGATGGACTCCTACACAGGCGCTAGGCAAAAAAATACTTTTCTTCCACTGTGTAAGCACCTCAACAAGCATTCACCATTGAAGATGCCCTAAAGGCTCCTAAAGATTGCAATCCAAGTTACAGTTCAAAAGTGTATGCAGCCATAATAACATGCAAATCAATGTTATCATCATCTCTCCAAGCAGCACAACTGATGTTTAGTAAAGAAAGGTAGAGATAAATACAACATATCTAGCTTCAAATATCATGTGGTTTTATGAGTCTGCTCAATGACCAAGTATGATGACAATTAGCACATTATTATACCACTAAATAGCTACCGTATGAACATGGCAAGATAAAACAAGCACAATGGTAAACATAGACACAATGAACTCCTTCTCAAGTTAGAACTACAATATGAATACCTTGTGTCTTGGGGTAGACCACATCTTGACCAGCCTTTGCCACTCTGCATCTGTCACATCCTTATCAGGAGATTTACACTCAATAGATTGACTGGTACATTGTCAAAAGGCTTCTTCTTGAGATGGTGGCGCCTATTCTTCAACGCGGTCTTGAGGATGTCAGTGCATGCATACTTCACGGCATCGTAATGGGTGTCCATATCAAAATTGATCTGAGTAGATAACATATAGTGCAAGGACACAATTTAGAATGATATAACAAGTGGACAGAAATAATCACATTTGGCTGAGAAAGAATAAACATACATCAATTTTCCCAATGAAATTGTCGATATGATGCCCATTGGCCTTATACTCCTTGAAGTGGGGAAGGAGTGGTAGATGGTGCCTCGTAGCGAACCCACCCTAGGATGCAAGCTTTGCACCCTGTGCTGGTTTGTCTAGGCGTTTCTTCCCCTCAGCCACTTGGATGATAATCTTAGAGCCTAACCCATTAGTGAGTCTTTCAAGCCCTTTCCCATTCCTGCACTTATCCACAATAGGTGTAGCTGAAAAAGAACACATTCATACAGTTAATATAAATCAAGTTTGCATTTCATGGTTTCATAACTGATAATGTGTTATTATTACTTGCCTTCAATGTCCATTTGCCGCTATTGGTCAAGTTGTTGTTTAGAGAACTCAGGAACTTCAATTGGCTGATTTGTGCACTGAGTAGGTGGGACATGGCTTCTTTCACCCATCGGCATCAGGCTTACTTCACCCCCATGCATCAGGCTTCTTTCATCTTCGTGCATCGAGCTTCTTGCATCCACATGCACATGGAGGCTTCCTTCGTCCACATTTGTTGGGATTCCTACATCCATTTGCACAAGGCTTTCTTCATGGTTGGTTAGAGACAACTTTGTTTTCTGCCTAGTGACTCGAGCAGATTCATGTTCATCCGAGTTCAAACCAGGTAGCACCCTCTTTGAGCCTCCCGAGGCTGGAGCAATGACCCTTGCTTTTCCTGGAGCCATCTCAGAAGGTTTATCAAAACTCTTCTTAGTCTTTTTATTGATCGACTTCCTTGCCTTCTTATAGACGTTCAAAGCATTATAATAAAAGAGAGACAACTATTAGATCTCATGCAATTTTTTTTCCAGAATTAGTAAAAGCAGTGAAGCACATAAAGCATACAAGTAGCCCCCATCCCTCAAAAACAAAGGTGGAATTAGCACCTTATCTTCCTTCTCCACTACAATATCATCAACTTCATCCTCCTCAATGACCTCATCATCAGGACTGTACTCAGAGCTTGAGCCTTGTTGTGTTATGGCAGAAGTTGATTCCCCATCGGTGATGGCACTACCTTGCTGCATTTGATGAGTTCCTAACCATCATACCTAATGCAATGATGCCAAGTGAATGGAATATGCGGTTGTCCTCATCATATTTTTAGCCCTAATCTTCTCATATTCAGTAGTTGGTGCTTCTTTACATGAACAGAAAATATAATTGTAAGACTGAATGGTTGAAATTCATAGGAGAAGCAACACAACAAAAACAACTGAGCTGCGAGTTTCTTAGCAATCCTAGTATACAAATACAAATCAGGAGCGAACTATTTTATTTTGTTTTTTATACAGAGTACATATCAGGAGCGAACTATTAGCAATCCTAGAAGACGTAAATTTCGGTTAAGGTTACAAACATTTGCTAGGCATGAAACTACACAAAGCACAATTCATGTCCATTGAAAACCAAACAACACACTAAACAAACAAGTTGTATACCTGCAAGTTTCTTGCTCCTTGTCATCTTGGTCATAGTGGATCTCACGGGAATTGGAATTGTGCTAGTCAGCTTGGTTGTTGCCTAGTTTACTTGCCTTGCTTCCTGGACGAGTTAATGGCCTAGGGAGCAGCATAGCAGTTTCAAGTTAAAAATATAAAGTGGGCAGATGTTTTGAAAGGTAGATAAACAGTTTCACATTACCACAAAATATAACATGCTTAGAAGGAAGTGGACAGGTGACCCTGTGTGTCAATTCTGTCATGAAAAAAGGGGTTCATCATCTATTTTTGGGGTGCTGTACTACAAAATACAGCTAGGCTAATATGCAACAGCCTAGGGGTTGTGTCAAGGCCAGTTTGTTTTACTCAATATTTCTGGTGAATATCACATTTTATCTTGAGTAGCAGGAATGTGCATATTGTTGGGGTAGCAGCTTTATGCTTGGCCACATGTAAACTTAGAAACAGACACAAGCACTTCAGTACTTGTCATCGACATCAGTCACACTGTCACACACAAGCTGTAGCCTACACATTTTTAGCTACTAATAAAGATTGCTTATGTATCATGTCTTTGTATAATATACAAGTATTCAGTTGAGAGCAAGTGCAAAACAAAATACATTTAAACTTCAGTTGTTTAGTTCATGAAATTTCTAGAAATTAAGTATAGCAATAGGATTAAATATTTAAATTAACAGCCAATGCATAATTAATGTTAATTTGGAATTTTCAATGGGGACTTGCATAACTAGAGTTGCGTGGTCACGTAATATAATGAATCTACTATTGCAGAGCTATCTAGGCTCCCACAATGACACTTCTCTTCAGTAAAAGCAACATGTTATGGGATGAAGATGAAGTGACTCCATTTACAAACTGAAGCAGAAGATGAAGTTACCTGGGGGAGGACGGAGAGGATGGTCTGCTTGTACTTGGGCACCTCCGTGAGGATGGTCGTGAGAGGATGGTTGAACGACACCCTGCTACGTCTTGAGCTTGCGTTGGTTTTCCTCGAAGAGGAGAGGGTGATGCAGCAAGTGTAGCGTAAGTATTTCCCTCAGTTTTGGGAACCAAGGTATCAATCCAGTAGGAGGCTCCTCAAAAGTCCCACGAACGTACACAAACAAACTGAGAACTCGCAACCAACACAATAAAGGGGTCGTCAATCCCTTCACGGCCACTTGCGAAAGTGAGATCTGATAGAGATAGTGTGATAAGATAAATATTTTTTTGGTATTTTATAATATAGATGCAAAAAGTAAAGATGCAAATAAAAGTAAATTGGAAGCAAATATGATAATAGATAGACCCGGGGGCCATAAGTTTCACTAGAGGCTCCTCTCAAGATAGCATAAGTGTTACGGTGAGTGAACAAATTACTGTCTAGCAATTGATAGAAAAGCGAATAATTATGAGATTATCTAGGCATGATCATGTATATAGGCATAACGTCCGCAAAAAGTAGACCGACTCCTGCCTGCATCTACTACTATTACTCCAGACATCGACCAACTCCTGCCTGCATCTAGAGTATTAAGTTCACAAAGAACAGAGTAACGCCTTAAGCAAGATGACATGATATAGAGAGATAAACTCATGCAATATGATATAAACCCCATCTTTTTATCCTCGATGGCAACAATACAATACGTGTCTTGCAACCCTTTTTCTCACTGGGTAAGAACACCGCAAGATTGAACCCAAAGCTAAGCACTTCTCCCATGGCAAGAAAGATCAATCTAGTAGGCCAAACCAAACCGATAACTCGAAGAGACTTGCAAAGATAACTCAATCATACATAAAAGAATTCAGAGAAGAATCAAATATTATTGATAGATAAACTTGATCATAAACCCACAATTCATCGGATCTCGACAAACACACTGCAAAAAGAGATTACATCGAATAGATCTCCACAAGAGAGGGGGAGAACATTGTATTGACATCCAAAAAGAGAGAAGAAGCCATCTACCTAATAACTATGGTCCCGTAGGTCTGTGGTAAACTACTCACAACTCATCGGAGGGGCAAGGATGTTGATTTAGAGGCCCTCCATGGTCGATTCCCCCTCCGTAAGAACACCGACGAAGGCTCCAAGATGGGATCTCGCGGATACAGAAGGTTACGGCGGTGGAAATTGTGTTTCGGGTGCTCCCTGGATGTTTTCGGGGTATGTAGGTATATATAGGAGGAAGAAGTACGTCGGTGGCTGGCCGAGGGGCCCATGAGACAGGGGGCGCGCCCTACAGGGGGGCGCCCTCCTATCTCGTGGGAGCCTCGGCTGCTTCTTGGCTTGCACTCCAAGTCATCTGGATCACGTTTGTTCCAAAAATCATGCTCCCAACGGTTTCATTCCGTTTGGACTCCGTTTGATATTCCTTTTCTTCGAAATACTGAAATAGGCGAAAAACAGCAATACGGGCTAGGCCTCCGGTTAGTAGGTTAGTCCCAAAAATGATATAAATGTGTAAAATAAAGCCCATAAACATCCAAAAGGGGTAATATAATAGCATGGAACAATCAAAAATTATAGATACATTAGAGATGTATCAAGCATCCCCAAGCTTAATTCCTGCTCGTCCTCGAGTAGGTAAATGATAAAAAGAAATTTTTGATGTTTAATACTACCTAGCATAATTCTCAATGTAATTTTCTTTATTGTGGCATGAATGTTCAGATCCAAATGATTCAAAATAAAAGCTTATAAAACATAAAAATAATAATGCCTCAAAGCATACTAACAAATAATAATGTCCTATCAAAATAGCATAGCCAAAGAAAGCTTATCCCTACAAAATCATATAGTTAGGCCATGCTTCATTTTCATTACACAAAATACTCCCATCATGCACAACCCCGATGACGAGCCGAGCAATTGTTTCATACTTTTTAACGCGCTTTAGCTTTTTCAACTCTTATGCAATACATGAGCGCAAGCCATGGACATAGCACTATGGTGGTATATGGTGGTTGTGAGGACAAAAAGGGAGAAAATAGTCTCACATCAACTAGGTGTATTAATGGGCTATATGGAGATGCCCATTAATAGATATCAATGTGAGTGAGTAGGGATTGCCATGCAACGGATGCACTAGAGCTATAAATATATGAAAGCTCAACAAAGTAAACTAAGTGGGTGTGCATCCGACTTGCTTGCTCACGAAGACCTAGGGCATTTTGAGGAAGCCCATCATTGGAATATACAAGCCAAGTTCTATAATGAAAAATTCCCACTAGTATATGAAAGTGACAACATAGGAGACTCTCTATCATGAAGATCATGGTGCTACTTTGAAGCACAAGTGTGGAAAAAGAGATAGTAGCATTGTCCCTTCTCTCTTTTCTCTCATTTTATTTTTTTCCTTTTCTTTTTTTCTTTATTTCCTTTTTCTTTTTTTCTTTGGCCTCTTTTTTTGGCCTTTCTCTTTTTTCTTTTCTTATTTTTTTTCTTTTTGCAAAGTCCAAAGTCTCATCCCGACTTGTGGGGGAATCATAGCCTTCATCATCCTTTCCTCACTAGGACAATGCTCTAATAATGAAGATCATCACACTTATATGGATTTACAACTCAAAGCTAGAACAAGATATGACTCTATATGAATGCCTCCAGCGGTGTACCGGGATATGCAATGAATCAAGAGCGACATGTATGAAAATTATGAAGGTGGCCTTGCCACAAATACGATGTCAACTACACGATCATGCAAAAGAGCAATATGACAATGATGGAACATTTCATAATAAATGGAATGGTGGAAAGTTGCATGGCAATATATGTCTGAATGGCTATGGAAATGCCATAATAGGTAGGTATGGTGGCTGTTTTGAGGAAGGTAAATCAAGGGTTTATGATACCGGCGAAAGTTGCGCGGTAATAATAAAGGCTAGCAAATGGAAAGGATGAGTGTGCATATATCCATGGACTCACATTAGTCAAAAAAGAACTCATATACGTATTGCAAAAGTCTACTTAGCCCTCGAAGCAAAGTACTACTACGCATGCCCCAAGAGGGATAGATTGGTAGGAAAATACCATGGCTCGTCCCCGACTGCCACTCATAAGGAAGACAATCAAAAGAGCACCTCATGCAACAAATTTGTCACACAACTTTTACCATACGTGCATGCTACGGGACTTGCCAACTTCAACAAAAGTATTTCTCAATTTCATAATTACCCACTAGCATGACCCTAACATTACTACCTTTATATCTCAAAACAATTATCAAGCATCAAGTTGATCATAGCATCCAATTCTTTTTCTATGATAGTTTTTATTATACCCAACTTGGATGCTTATCATTCTAAGACCAACTTTGTAACCATAGCAAAAACCATGCTGTTCTAAAAGACTCTCAAAAAGGTATAAGTGAATCATGAGAGACTAGAAATTTCTTCAAAATTAAGACACCACCGTGCTCTAAAAGATATAAGTGAAGCACTAGAGCAAAAACTATCAAGCTCAAAAGATATAAGTGAAGCACATAGAGTATTCTAGCAAATTCTAATCAATTAGGCTTCTCCCAAAAGGTTTGTACAGCAAGGATGATTGTGGTAAACTGAAAAGCAAAGACTAATATAATACACGATGCTCCAAGCAAAACACATATCATGTGGCGAATAAAAATATAGCTCCAAGTAAAGTTACCAATGAACAAAGACGAAAGAGGGAATGCCTTCCCGGGGCATCCCCAAGCTTAGGCTTTTGGCTATTCTTGAATATTTTGGGGTGCCTTGGGCATCCCCAAGCTTAGGCTCTTGCCACTCCTTATTCCATGTCCATAAAAGCTTTACCCAAAACTTGAAAACTTCACAACACAAAACTCAACAGGAAATCTTATAAGCTCCGTTAGTGAAAGAAAACAAAACCACCACATAAGGTACTGTAATGAACTCATTCTTTATTTATTTTGGTGTTAAACCTACTGTATTCCAACTTATCTATGGTTTATAAACTATTATACTAGCCATAGATGCATGAAAATAAGCAAACAACACACGAAAAACAGAATCTGTCAAAAACAGAACATTCTGTAGCAATCTGTAACTAACGCAAACTTCTGGAACTCTAAAAATCCTACCAAAATAGTACGTACTGGACAATTCGTCTATTGATCAGAAGCAAAACGAATCAATGCAAAATCACGTTTCTGTGATTTATTGAATTTTTTCTCGTGAGCACAAAATTTCTGTTTTTCAGCAGAATCAAATCAACTATCATCATAGTTTATCGTATAGGTTCTACTTGGCACAAACACTAATTAAAAGATAAAAACACATCTAAACAGAGAGTAGATGCAAGATTTATTACTAAACAGGAGCAAACACAAAAAACATAAATAAAAATTGGGTTGCCTCCCAACTAGCGCTATCGTTTAACGCCCCTCGCTAGGCATAAAAGCGAAGATAGATCTAACGAGTGCCTTCTTTGGCACTAAATTCATAATTAGCCCGCATGATAGATTCATAAGGTAATTTGACTTTATTTCTTGGAAAGTGCTCCATGCCTTTCTTTAATGGGAATTGAAATCTAATATTCCCTTCCTTCATATCAATAATCGTGCCAATCGTTCTAAGGAAAGGTCTACCAAGAATAATAGGGCAACAAAGGTTGCAATCTATATCAAGAACAATAAAATCTACAGGCACCAAATTTCTATTTGCAACAATAAGAAAATCATTGATCCTTCCCATAGGCTTTTTAATGGTGGAATCCGCAAGGTGCAAATTTAACGAGCAATCATCAAGATCATGGAAATCTAGAATATCACATAAAGTTTTCGGGATTGTGGAAACACTAGCACCCAAATCACACAAAGCAAAACACTCATAATCTTTAATTCTAATCTTTATACTGGGTTCCCACTAATCATTAAGTTTTCTAGGTATAGAAACTTCCAAATTAAGTTTTTCATCATAAGATTGCAATAAGGCATCAACGATATGTTTGGTAAAAGCTTTATTTTGACTATAAGCGTGAGGAGGATTAACAAGGGATTGCAACAAGGAAAAACAACCTTTTAAAGAACAATTATCATAATCAAATTCCTTGAAATTCGAGATAGTAGGTTCAATGTTATTTGAAGTTGTGACCTCTCCAATCTCACTTTTACCAAATTTAGCATCAAGATCTAAAGACTCTGAATTTTTGGGACGCCTTCTAGGCAAAGTTGATTCATCATCAGTCCCATAATCATCAAAATTCATATTGTAAAACATATATCTAATAGGAGACGCATCAATAACTTTAAGATCTTCATCATTATTTTCCTGTAACTTTTCTGGTTTAGCGGCCATCTTATTGACAAAGGTGGCTTGCTTAACAGAAATTTTGGCTATAGCATTTTCAAGACGGGTAATTTTAGCATTAACACCATAAATTCTCTAATTCATATCATCAAGCTCTTTGTTCACAAACCCCCAAAAACCCTTTTGTTCCTTAAGCTCTGTTCTAAAGAAATTATTATGCTCAAATTGCAAATTCATAAAGCTTCTAATACTTGATTCAATCTCTTCCATCCTTCTGAGAAGGTGGTCAGGACCCTTAGGCGAAGTCATAAGGAAAAACAGGCACACAAGCAAAAGGAAAAAGGCAAGCGAAAAAGCGAGAGAAGGATATTGGGAAAGAGAGGGCAAATAAAATGGCAAGGGTGAAGTGGGGGAGAGGAAAATGAGAGGCAAATGGCAAATAATGTAAATGCGAGGGAGATGGGTTTGTGATGGGTACTTGGTATGTCTTGACTTGAGAGAAGACCTCCCCAGCAATGGCGCCAGAAATCCTTCTTCCTACGTCTTGAGCTTGCGTTGGTTTTCCTCCAAGAGGAGAGGGTGATGCAACAAGTGTAGCGTAAGTATTTCCCTCAGTTTTTGAGAACCAAGGTATCAATCCAGTAGGAGGCTCCTCAGAAGTCCCACGCACCTACACAAACAAACCGAGAACTCGCAACCAACGCAATAAAGGGGTTGTCAATCCCTTCACGGCCACTTGCGAAAGTGAGATCTGATAGAGATAGTATGATAAGATAAATATATTTTTGGTATTTTATAATATAGATGCAAAAAGTAAAGATGCAAATAAAAGTAAATTGGAAGCAAATATGATAAGAGATAGACCCAGGGGCCATAGGTTCCACTAGAGGCTTCTCTCAAGATAGCATAAGTGTTACGATGGGCGAACAAATTACTGTCGAGCAATTGATAGAAAAGCGAATAATTATGAGATTATCTAGGCATGATCATGTATATAGGCATCACGTCCGCAACAAGTAGACCGACTCCTGCCTGCATCTACTACTATTACTCCACACATCGACCAACTCCTGCCTTCATCTAGAGTATTAAGTTCACAAAGAACAGAGTAACGCCTTAAGCAAGATGACATGATGTAGAGGGATAAACTCATGCAATATGATATAAACACCATCTTTTTATCCTCGATGGCAACAATACAATACATGTCTTGCAACCCTTTCTGTCACTGGGTAAGAACACCGCAAGATTGAACCCAAAGCTAAGCCCTTCTCCCATGGCAAGAAAGATCAATCTAGTAGGCCAAACCAAACCGATAATTCAAAGAGACTTGCAAAGATAACTCAATCATACATAAAATAATTCAGAGAAGAATAAAATATTATTGATAGATAAACTTGATCATGAACCCACAATTCATCGGATCTCGACAAACACACTACAAAAAGAGATTATATCGAATAGATCTCCATGAGGGGGAGAACATTGTATTGAGATCCAAAAAGAGAGAAGAAGCCATCTAGCTAATAACTATGGACCCGTAGGTCTGTGGTAAACTACTCACAACTCATCGGAGGGGCAAGGATGTTGATGTAGAAGCCCTCCATGGTCGATTCCCCCTCCGGCAGAACACCGGCGAAGGCTCCAAGGTGGGATCTCGCGGATACAGAAGGTTACGGCGGTGGAAATTGTGTTTCGGGTGCTCCCTGGATGTTTTTGGGGTACGTAGGTATATATAGGAGGAAGAAGTACGTCGGTGGCCGCCTAAGGGGCCCACGAGACAGTGGGGCGCGCCCTACAGGGGGGCGCCCTCCTATCTCATGGGAGCCTTGGCTGCTTCTTGGCTTGCACTCCAAGTCCTCTGGATCATGTTTGTTCCAAAAATCATGCTCCCGAAGGTTTCATTCCGTTTGGACTCTGTTTGATATTCCTTTTCTTCGAAATACTGAAATAGGCAAAAAAACAGCAATACGGGCTAGGCCTCCGGCTAGTAGGTTAGTCCAAAAAATGATATAAATGTGTAAAATAAAGCCCATAAACATCCAAAAGGGGTAATATAATAGCATGGAACAATCAAAAATTATAGATACGTTGGAGACGTATCACACCCACTTCACCTCTGCAACCTCTGCAACCTTCACCACAACATAACAAACACAGTGAGAAACGGTGGAGTGTGCTGGTGCAGAGAGAGAGAGAGAGAGAGAGAGAGAGAGAGAGAGAGAGAGAGAAAGAGAAAGAGAAAGAGAGAGAGAGAGAGACATGTGGTGGTGGAGTGTGCTGCTGGGTTGGGTGAGCCGGAGCGGGGAAGCACACGCGCTAAAGGCCCGTACCTGGAGAGGTCAAGGTCACACCGCCGAGCCGGTGGTTGGAACGGCCACTGCTCACGCTGCCCTGCCGGTTCCTAGACCGGCCGATGCTCGCGCTGCCCCGCCGGTGGCTGGACCGCGCACTGGATCGGCCTCGGCTCGTAGGGGCGGCTAGGGTTTGAGTGGAGGGCAGGGTGGCTAGGGATCGAGGGGAGGGAGGGGATTTCGGGAAAATGTTTAGATGGGGGCAGTGGTATGATGCGGTGCGTCTGAATTATTTGCCGAAAATACCCTCGTATCGTGCGGTATGGGCGTGTGGATGTGTTCTATTGTTACAAAAATACCCTCATATGTGGAGGGGGAAAGTTTCCGAGTAGCGGGAAACATTGTCGATGTGGCGGGAGGAGATTTGGAGCTAAAAATCTGACCTCTAATCATGTCATTTTTATGATAATTTGACCTCTAATCGAGTTAATTCACATATTATTGGTTCATTGTTAAATCACAATTTGTAAAGCCGATTTTCTTTGCACAAAAGAGGCATTTCATGTTTTGAGTGCCAAAAATGGAATCTTTTTGTGAAAAAACTACCAAACTTGGCATAAGAAATTCAAAAAATCAAAAAAAATTGGTAGTTTCAGTATAATTTCGTTTTTTCCTTTTGTTTCTCCTAGTTTTTACCGTCTTATTGGGGTTTATTCATTTTCTTTGTGCAAAAGTACCATTTTCAACTTTTTGAGTGCCCAGAATGAGTTATTTTGTGAAGGACTTGGCAAATCTTTGTTGCAAAATGGCAGCACATCGTTTAAAAAAAATTAGACCATATTTTATGTATAAGTGACCAAATGTTTGCGTGTAAAAAGATTTTGTCCACCTCTCATGAAAAAGCCAAAATTTTCCGATCCAGCTGGAAGCGGGTCAAGTTTATACTGCAGCTGCCTCATAGTCTGCTCTTTATTTTTTCCAAAAATAATTTCTAGGTACATAAGTATCTATTTAATCACAGAAACAATAAAAGTTTTTCAAGATTCAGCCACTAGCTAGGAACGGTCATGCCCGCCGTTTTGACCGCACTTTGAAATGGGCATGAAAAATTCAAAAAAATTGAAAAAAATTAGAAAACCTTTGCATTGTGTCATTATATGTGACCATGTTACCAGGAAAAATAATAAACTTGTAATACGACAATTCTTTTAAAAAAGTGTTCTCAGAAATGAGCTATCATGTGTAAAGAATCATGGCTTTCAAGCCAAATGATCAATCTTATGGTCACATTCATGGCATAGTTTGTTCAAATGATCTCATATCATGCACAAGGGTGCATCTCGGAATAGCAAACAATGTTGGGTAAGTGAGTTTTCATTTTCTCTGGACGAAAAATCAATTTTCCATTTTCCGAGTGCCCAAAATGAGGTTCTTTTGTGAAGGACCTACCATATATTCGTTGCAAAATTGGACCAAATCAATTTTCTAAAATACTAGGTCATATTTAATGCACAATTCACCAAATGGTTGGGTGTCAAAAGTTTTGATCCACCTCTGGTGAAAAAGACAAACTTCCGCCGATTTAGTAGGAAACTGGTCAAATTTAACTTCAAATGCCTCATTGTTTGCTCTATATTTTTTCCAAAAATGATTTCTCGGTACATAAGTATCTATTTAATCACAGAAATAGCAAAACTTTTCCAAGATCCAACCAATAGCTAGGAATGGCCATGCCCGCCGTTTGACCACATTTCTAAATGGGCATGAAAAATTAAAAAAATTGAAAAATTAGAAAACCTTGATATTGTGTCATTATATGTGACCAAGTTACCAGGAAAAATAATAAGCTTGTAATACGACAATTCTTTTAAAAAAGTGTTAGCAAAATGAGCTATCATGTGTGAAGAATCATGGCTTTCAAGCCAAATGATCAATCTTATGCCCGCCGTTTTAACCGCGTTCTGAAACGGTCATAAGAAATTGAAAAACTCAAAAAAGTTTGAAACATTTGCATTGTGTCATTATGTGTGACCTAGTTTGTAGGAAAAATAACAACTACAGGTGCTTGTTACCTTGCTTATTGACTTTTTCAAAAAATCATTTTCAGACACAAAAGTAGCTATTTCATTAGAGATGCACCAAGACCTTTTCAAGATTCAACCTCTAGCTAGGTACAATAATTAATACATGGTCAACATTTTGTATATACGCATTGAACATTCTTGTGAAATGTTTGATTAGCATTTTTAGTACAAGATTAGAATTTATTTAATACATGGGCAACATTTTTTCTATACACATTTTATATATTTTTCAAATAAGTTTTTCCCTCAAATACAAGATTACCATTTTTTAATACATGGCCAATATTTTTTCTATACACATTTATTATTTCGAAATGTTTGATTAATATTTTTAAAGCTAAATATTAACATTTTTTGAAAAGGTAAACATTTTTTTATACACATTCTAAACATTTTCCAAATGGTTTAATATTTTTTTCAAATACAAGATTGTCACTTTTTGAATACATGGTCCCTTTTTTTCTATTCACATTTTGAATTTTTGTATAAGAATTGTTCCAAATGGTCTATATTGACTAAGAAAATTTTTAAAAATTTATTTCGGTCAATTTGGAGGTCATATATAATTTGTTAGTATTAAAAATGAAGAGAAAATCCATAACCAGCTCAACCTAGCGCTCTCAGCGCGTAAGCTCTCTCGCTTTGCAGGTCATCGACCCATTCCCGTCCGCACACCGGCCCAACGATGTAGTAGTGTTTAAAGGGCATGGTGGATCATTTAAGCATGCATGATATTCGTGGCATAGTGGTTTGGTCCTTCAGGCAAGAGGAGGAGGTTGTGGGTTTTTACTTTTTTTTACATAACTAGCTGCTGAAAGTGGGTCCCGTCTGTCTGCAAGGCGGGTCAGTGGTAGGCCTGAGACGTGTATAAGTAAAATCTCGTATCGCCAACTAGCAAAATTGCACTTCTAGCACAATGGTAAGCCATGTCTCACTGCACCGCGAGGTCGTGGGTTCGAACCCGTGCAATGCCTCTGTTTTTTGTTTCCTGGGAATATTTCGGCTGCCTTCCCTAGGTTTACTCTTTTGACCCCACGCACTAGGTTGATAGGGTGGGTCCTACATGTCATTGGAAACCTGTGAGTGGTGCGGGTCCTAGTTGATGGGCATGCCCCACATGTCAATGGGAGCCTGTGGGTGGTGTTGGCCCCACCCGTAAGGTCAACGGGTCCCACCTGTCAATAGGAAAAAATTAAATGCTAAATAGTGACGTGTAAGTCAGAATGACACCTAACCATGCCATGTAGGTTAGATTGTTGAGGTGTCTGCCAAGTCATGCCAAATCAAATTATTATAGAAACTACGACTAACTAAATTGGTCATGGTTGCTAAGAAATAACATTGTGAATCATGTCCCAAAATTTATGACCATTTCGTGGAAGGCAATCACGACCTTTCTAAACAAAATGATTGTTATGGTCAGGGTTTGGACCCTCATAAGCAGGTTACGACCAATTGGTTCGAAAAGGTCGTGGATTTACGACCAATTCACTCACGGTCCCTAAAAGAAGGTCACAAATTGACATATTTCTTGTAGTGTAGACAGTAACATTACCATCAGCATCAATCTTCTTTTTGAAGATCCATTTATTCTCTATGGGTCGCCGATCATCGGGCAGATCCACCAAAGTCCACACTTTGTTCTAATACATGGATCCTATCTTAGATTTCTTGGCCTCAAGCCATTTATTGGAATCTGGGCTCATCATAGCTTCTTCATAGTTCGTAGGTTTGTCATGATCAAGTAACATGAGTTCTAGAACAGGATTACCGCACCACTCTGGTGCGGATCGTGCTCTACCAAACCTACGAGGTTCTGTAGCAACTTGATCTATAGTTTCATGATCTTTATAATTAGCTTCCTCTCCAGTCGGTGTAGGCATCACGGCAATAAATTTCTCATATGAGCTACTTTCCAAATTGAGAGCAGGTACAATTACCTCATCAAGTTCTACTTTCCCCCACTCACTTCTTTGAGAGAAACTCCTTCTCTAGAAAGGTTCCATTCTTAGCAACAGAAATCTTGCCTTCGGACTTGTGGTAGAATGTGTACCCAATTTTTTCCTTAGGGTATCCTATGAAGACACATTTCTTCGATTTGGGTTCGAGCTTATCGGGCTGAATCCTTTTGACGTAAGCATCGCATCCCCAAACTTTAAGAAACGACAGGTTAGGTTTGTTGCCAAACCATAGTTCATATGGTGTCGTCTCAACGGATTTTGATGGTGCCATTTATAAAGTGAATGCAGCTGTCTCTAATGCATAACCCCAAAACGATAGTGGTAAATCAGTAAGAGACATCATATATAGCACCATATCTAATAAAGTGCGGTTACGATGTTCGGACACACCATTACGATATGGTGTCCAAGGTGGCGTGAGCTGTGAAACTATTCCACATTGTTTTAAATGAAGGCCAAACTCGTAACTCAAATATTCTCCTCCACGATCAGATCGTAGAAACTTTACTTTCTTGTTACGATGATTCTCCATTTCACTCTAAAATTCTTTGAACTTTTCAAATGTTTCAGACTCGTGTTTCATTAAGTAGATATACCCATCTCTGCTCAAATCATCTATGAAGGTCAGAAAAGAACGATACCTGCCATGGGCATCAACACTCATTGGACCACATACATCGTATATATTATTTCCAATAAGTCACTAGCTCGTTCCACTGTTCCGGAGAATGGAGTTTTAGTCATCTTGCCCATAAGGCAGGGTTCACAAATATCAAATGATTCATAATCAAGTGATTCCAAAAGTCTATCTTTATGGAGTTTCTTCATGCGCTTTACACCGATATGACCCGAACGATAGTGCTACAAATAAGTTGCACTATCATTATCAACTTTGCATCTTTTGGAATCAATATTATGAATATGTGCATCATCACGATCAAGATTCAGCAGAAATAGACCACTCTTCAAGTGTGTGATACGTCTCCAACGTATCTATAATTTTTTATTCTTCCATGCTATTATATTACCCCTTTTGGATAATTATGGGCTTTATTTTACACATTTATATCATTTTTGGGACTAACCTACTAAGCGGAGGCCCAACCCGTATTGCTGTTTTTTTTGCCTATTTCAGTATTTTAGAGAAAAGGAATATCAAATGGAGTCCAAACGGAATGAAACATTCGGGAGCGTGATTTTTGGAACGAACGTGATCCGGAGAACTTGGAGTGCAAGTCAAGCAACAAACGAGGCGGCCAGGAGATAGGAGGGCGCGTCCACCCCTCTTGGGCGCGCCCCTGTCTCCTGGGCCCCTCGAGCGGCCACCGACGTACTTCTTCCTCCTATATATACCTACGTACCCTGAAAACATCTAGCGAGCAACCGAAACACAATTTCCACCGCCGTAACCTTCTGTATCCGCGAGATCCCATCTTGGAGCCTTTGCCGGCGCTCCGCCGGAGGGGGAATCGACCATGGAGGGCTTCTACTTCAACACCATAGCCCCTCCGATGAGTTGTGAGTAGTTTACCACAGACCTTCGGGTCCATAGTTATTAGCTAGATGGCTTCTTCTCTCTTTTTGGATCTCAATACAATTTTCTCCCCCTCTCTTGTGGAGATCTATTTGATGTAAACTCTTTTTGTCGTATGTTTGTCGAGATCCGATGAATTGTTGGTTTATGATCAAGTTTATCTATGAGAAATATTTGAATCTCCTGTGAATTCTTTTATGTATGATTGAGTTATGTTTGCAAGTCTCTTCGAATTATCAGTTTGGTTTGGCCTACTAGATTGGTCTTTATTGCCATGGGAGAAGTGCTTAGCTTTGGGTTCAATCTTGCGGTGTCCTTACCCAGTGACAAAAAGGGTTGCAAGGCACATATTGTATTGTTGCCATCGAGGATAAAAAGATGGGGTTTATATCATATTGCATGAGTTTATCCCTCTACATCATGTCATCTTTCTTAATGCATTACTCTGTTCTTATGAACTTAATACTCTAGATGCATGCTGGATAGCGGTCGATGTGTGGAGTAATAGTAGTAGATGCAGGCATGAGTCGGTCTACTTGTCACGGACGTGATGCCTATATACATGATCATGCTTAGATAATCTCATAATTATTCGCTTTTCTATAATTGCTTGACAATAATTTCTTCACCCACCATAATATTTATGCTATCTTGCGAGAAGCCTCTAGTGAAACCTATGGCCCTCGGGTCTATATTTTATCATATTAGCTTTTCAATCTACTTTTATTTGCATCTTTACTTTTTGCATCTATATTATAAAATACCAAAAATATATTTATCTTATCATACTATCTCTATCAGATCTCACTTTTGCAAGTGTCTGTGAAGGGATTGACAACCCCTTTATTGCGTTGGTTGCTAGTTATTTGTTTTTTGTGTAGGTGCGTGGGACTTTTGAGGAGCCTCCTACTGGATTGATACCTTGGTTCTCAAAAATTGAGGGAAATACTTACGCTACTATTGCTGCATCACCCTTTCCTCTTCAAGGAAAACCAACGCAACCTCAAGACGTAGCAAGAAGGATTTCTAACGCTGTTGCCGGGGAGGTCTTCGCTCAAGTCAAGACATACCAAGTACCCATCACAAACTCATCTCCCTCGCATTTACATTATTTGTCATTTGCCTCTCGTTTTCCTCTCCCCCACTTCACCCTTGCTGTTTTATTTGCCCTCTCTTTCCCAATCTCCTCCTCTCTTTTCCTTTTGCCTTTCCATTGCCATGGCCGAATAAAAAAGAACTAAGGGTCCTCTCCCAGGTTCTAGTACCTTGGATAACCCTTCTATCCTCTCTAAGTTCATAAATAATGATGCTATGGAAAGACCCACCGGGGTAACCAATGAGAGCTTAAATAATTTTGATGAAGATGACTCTGGAATTTTTCGTTATTTGCTTCATGAGTCTTTAAAAGATGCTTGGGATAGGTTATTATGGATTCGGGCCAGCTATGTGCCACAATATCAAATTGAAGTTTACTTAAAAAGTTTCTACGTTGGCTTGCCCGCTTCTTTCAAACAAGTTCTAAATTCTATTTTGAAGAAGGTTTTCTTGAAGGGGATGCTATAGATACCTATGAAAAAATGAAAACCATATTTGGGCACCCCATGAATGATAAGGTTGAATCAACTACTCTCTTGTGCTTTTATCAAAATGAAATTATCAAAGAGATGAAGTCTAGCTTAGATGCAAATTTCCGTAATGTGCTTAATCTTACTTCATCCATTAATGGCAATGTCCTTAACCTAAATAGAAGAATGAATGCCATAGAAAGGATATCCTCTTTTTCCTTTCCAAGTGCCAAACATGGCACTACTTAGATCTATCTTCGCTTTTATGCCTAGCTAGGGGTGTTAAACGATAGCGCTAGTTGGGAGGCAACCCAATTTTCTTTGTGTTTTTTGTTTTTGTTCCTGTTTAGTAATAAATTTTGCATCTACTTTCCGTTTAGATGTGTTTTCATGTTTTAATCAGTGTTTGTGCCAAGTAGAACCTATAGGATAACCTATGATGATAGTTGATTTGATTCTGCTGAAAAACAGAAACTTTACGCTCATGAGAAAAAATTCTATAAATCACAGAAACGTGATTTTGCATTGATTATTTTTGCTGATGATTAATAAAAAAAAGTTCCAGGACTTGCTATTTTGGTAGTAGTTTTAGAGTTCCAGAAGGTTGCGTTAGTTACAGATTGCTACAGACTGTTCTGTTTTTGACAGATTCTGTTTTTCATGTGTTGTTTGCTTATTTTGATGCATCTATGGCTAGTATTAAGTGGTATGAACCATAGAGAACTTGGAATACAGTAGGTTTAACACCAAAATAAATAAAGAATGAGTTCATTACAGTAACATATGTGGTGGTTTTGTTTTCTTTCACTAACGGAGCTTATAAGATTTTCTGTTGAGTTTTGTGTTGTGAAGTTTTCAAGTTTTGGGTAAAGCTTTGATGGACTATGGAATAAGGAGTGGCAAAATCCTAAGCTTGGGGATGCCCAAGGCACCCCAAGATATTCAAGAATAGCCAAAAGCCTAAGCTTGGGGATGCCCCGGGAAGGCATCCCCTCTTTCGTTGAAGTTAGCAAGTCCCGTAGCATGCACGTATGGTTAAAGTTGTGTAAAAAAATTTAAACATGAAGTGTACCTGGTTTGTGCATCCTTATGAGTGGCGATCGGGGATGAGCGATGGTCTTTTCCTACCAATCTATCCCCCTAGGAGCATGCGCGTAGTACTTGATTTTTTGATGACTTCTAAATTTTTGCAATAAGTATATGAGTTCTTTTGACTAAAGTTGAGTCCATGGATTATACGCACTTTTACCTTTCCCCTTTGATAGCCTCTTTGGTATCGTGCATTGCCCTTTCTCACCTTGAGAGTTGGTGCAAACTTCACCGGTGCATCCAAACCCCGTGATATGATACGCTCTATCACACATAAACCTCCTTATATCTTCCTCAAAACAGCCACAATACCTACCCATTATGGCATTTCCATAGCCATTCTGAGATATATTGCCATGCAACTTTCCACCGTTCCGTTCATCATTATCATGACATACTTTACGTTTGTCATATTGCCATTGCATGATCATGTAGTTGACATCGTATTTGTGGCAAAGCCACTGTGCATAATTGTTCATACATGTCACTCTTGATTCATTGCACCATCCCGGTACACCGCCGGAGGCATTCATATAGAGTCATATCTTGTTCTAGTTTCGAGTTGTAATTCATATGTTGTAATCAATGAAAGTGTGATGATCATCATTATTAGAACATTGCCCAAAAAAAGAAAGGCCAAAAGAAAAAAAAGGAGAAAAAAGAAAAAGAAAAAAAGGAAAAAAGGAAAAAAAATAAAAAGGGGCAATGTTACTATCTCTTTTTCCACACTTGTGCTTCAAAGTAGCACCATGTTCTTCATGTAGTGAGTCTCATATCTTGTGCTTCAAAGTAGCACCATGTTTTTCATATAGTGAGTCTCATATGTTGTCACTTTCATATGCTAGTGGGAATTTTTCATTATTGAACTTGGCTTGTATATTCCTACGATGGGCTTCCTCAAAATGCCCTAGGTCTTCGTGAGCAAGCAAGTTGGATGCACACCCACTAGTTTTCTTTCGTTGAGCATTCATTTATAGCTCTAGTGCATCCGTTGCATGACAATCCCTACTCCTCATGTTGATATCAATTGATGGGCATCTCCATAGCCCGTTGATTATCCTCGTCAATGTGAGACATTATCCTTTTTTGTCTTCTCCACACAATCCCCATCATCATATTCTATTCCACCCATAGTGCTATATCCATGGCTCACGCTCATGTATCGTGTGAAGTTTGAAAAAGTTTGAGATTATTTAAGTACGATACAATTGCTTGGCTTGTCATCGGGGGTGTAGAATTTGGGAACATCTTTGTGTGACAAAAATGAACCATAGCCATGTTATTTTGAGAAGACATGATTGCTTTGATTAGTATGCTTGAAGTGTTACTATTTCTTTTATCAATATGAACTTTTATTTTGAATCATTTGGATCTGAACATTCATGCCACAATAAAGAAAATTACATTGAGAATTATGCTAGGTAGCATTCCACAGCAAAAATTCTATTTTTATCATTTACCTACTCGAGGACGAGCAGGAATTAAGCTTGGGGATGCTTGATACGTCTCCAACGTATCCATAATTTTTTATTCTTCCATGCTATTATATTACCCCTTTTGGATGTTTATGGGCTTTATTTTACACATTTATATCATTTTTGGGACTAACCTACTAACCGGAGGCCCAACCCGTATTGCTGTTTTTTTGCCTTTTCAGTATTTTGAAGAAAAGGAATATCAAACGGAGTCCAAACGGAATGAATGCTTCGGGAGTGTGATTTTTGGAACAAACGAGATCTAGAGAACTTGGAGTGCAAGTCAAGCAACAAACGAGGCGGCCAGGAGATAGGAGGGCACGCCCACCCCTCCTGGGCGCGCCCCTGTCTCCTGGGCCCCTTGAGCGACCACCGACGTACTTCTTCCTCCTATATATACCTACATACCCCGAAAACATCCAGGGAGCAACCAAAACACAATTTCCACCGCCGTAACCTTTGGTATCCACGAGATCCCATCTTGGAGCCTTCGTCGGCGCTCCACTGGAGGGGGAATCGACCATGGAGGGCTTCTATTTCAACACCATAGCGCCTCCGATAATTTGGGAGTAGTTTACCACAGACCTTCGGGTCCATAGTTATTAGCTAGATGGCTTCTTCTCTCTTTTTAGATCTCAATACAATGTCCCCCCTCCCTTGTGGAGATCTATTCGATGTAAACTCTTTTTCCGGTGTGTTTGTCGAGATCCGATGAATTGTGGGTTTATGATCAAGTTTATCTATGAGAAATATTTGAATCTCCTCTGAATTCTTTTATGTATGATTGAGTTATCTTTGCAAGTCTCTTCGAATTATCAGTTTGGTTTGGCCTACTAGATTGATCTTTCTTGCCATGGGATAAGTGCTTAGCTTTGGGTTCAATCTTGCGGTGTCCTTACCCAGTGACAGAAAGGGTTGCAAGGCACGTATTGTATTGTTTCCATCGTGGATAAAAAGATGGGGTTTATATCATATTGCATGAGTTTATCCCTCTACATCATGTCATATTTCTTAATGCGTTACTCTATTCTTATGAACTTAATACTCTAGATGCATGCTGGATAGCAGTCGATGTTTGGAGTAATAGTAGTAGATGCAGGTAGGAGTCGGTCTACTTGTCACGGATGTGATGCCTATATACATGATCATGCCTAGATAATCTCATAATTATTCACTTTTCTATCAATTGCTCGACAGTAATTTGTTCACCCACCGTAATACTTATGCTAGCTTGAGAGAAGCCTCTAGTGAAACCTATGGCCCCCGGGTCTATGTTTTATCATATTAGCTTTTCAATCTACTTTTATTTGCACCTTTACTTTTTGCATCTATATTATAAAATACCAAAAATATATTTATCTTATCATACTATCTCTATCAGATCTCACTTTCGCAAGTGGCCGTGAAGGAATTGACAACCCCTTTATTGCGTTGGTTGCGAGTTCTTTATTAGTTTGTGGAGGTGCGTGGGTGTAACGCCCCGAGACCGACGATCCAGAAGACTTCCAGCTACTCCGTGTTTCGTCGTGTGATTTATTTTTGCTTGTTGCATTGCATCATGTCATCATGCCATCATGCCATTTAATTTTTATAACTCTTCTAAATAAATTGTATGGATTTTTCAATCCATTTAAATCGAGGGATTTCACTTGTGATTTCTCTTTATAACATATTAAAGCCTCTCAATATTATTAGGGAGCTATATTAAAATATTCCATTATTTGAAATTGATCATAACACACTTGCAAATAATTCCCCATGCCGTTGTTATCTCACTTCTTGACCTCAAACCTTGCCCATAAATTATTTCGTCATTTTCCGGAGCTCCACCAAAAATTCGAACATTTTTGGACCTTCCTTTTATCAAGTCTTAGTTCAAACCCATTTGAATTAAATTCAAATGAGTTTGAATTTAAATCTTTCAATCATGCCTCTTTCTATTTTTCTTGGAACGAGCATATTTTTGCGAGTCCGGGAAAATTAACCGCATGCCCAAATTCTTCCTCTAAACCTTTTCTTCTCTCTTTTCCTTTCTTCCAGTTCTCTGTTAATAAAAGAGAAGAGAGAGACAGCCTAGGCCAGCCCACCTCTTTAGCCCACCAGCCGCATCGGCCCATTTGCCTCTCAAGGCCCAGCCGCAATGCTGCTCTGTTAACCCTAGCCCGCAGCGCCCGATCCCCATCTTCCCCCTCGCAGCCTATCTTCCTCCCCTCGCTCCCTCTGAGCGCCGCCACGCGCAGCCCTCGATCCCCTCGCGCCCTCGCAACGTCCCTACACCGCATCGACAGGGAGAGCCCAGCGCTCTCTCCCCTCGTTCCCACACAGCGCCGCAACCCCAGGAGCCCAATCCCCATCTCTCCCTCTCCTCGCGCCCAACCCCCATCTCCCTCCGCGCGCAACCCTCGACCCCCCTCCTCTCCTCGCGTCGCCTCCTCCTCCCGTCGCCCTGCCTCGACGCTCGCACCTCCGCCGGCCTCGGCCTCCCACGGCTGCCGCTACTGGCCCCGCTGCCGAGCTCTCCGCCTCGCGCCTCCACCTCCACGCCGGAGCTCCCTCCGCCGTCGAGCAGCCCAGCATAGGAGCCCCACGCCATCCTTCCCCCCTGCACCAAGTCCGGCCGCCGTGCCGCCATGCTTTGTGTCGCCCCTCGCCTCGTCGGCTTCGACTCCGACCAGATGCGCCCGAGGAGCTCCCCGAGCGAGCTCGCCCGCGGCCCCTGCGTTCGTCGCCGCCGTCGCGCCCCCTTCCATCAGCGCCGCGGCCTCGCCCTTTCTCCTCCTGCATCGTGCGCCCCGCAAGCCACTAGGAGGCGTGCTCCTCGTGAGGCACAGGAGCTTCTTCAGTCTCGCCAGTTGCCTCCCCGCCACCTTCGCGCCCGGATCCATCCAGAATGAGCCGGCCTGCCACCACCATCGCGCCTTCCGACGTCGTCCAGACCTTGCTACCCCTTTTGTTGTTGCCAATGTCCTCGTTCGAGGGACCCCAAGACCGCCAAGTCCCTGCTTCGCGCCCCTGTTGCGGTTAACGCCAAGGCCAACAGTCACCGAGCGTGGATTCGCCATGTACAACTACGGACACCCGTGGATTTCACCAAGTACCTCTACGGACGACCGAGACCCTGGTTTCGACAGGTTCCTCACGGCGACCCTGAACATCTACCGTATATGTACGACTTCGAACCGTGTACCACTACCGTCGACCCTCGAAGACCCTGTGGACCCCGAACATCCACGGGACATGAATAACTACTTCCACTACCGTCGCCGTGAATGACTACTTCCACGACGTCCGAGAACAACTACTTCCACTACCGCCGCCGCGAGAACGACTACTTCCACGAGGCCCCATGAACGGTTACTTCCTCTACACCGCTCCGAACTCGTTCCGCCCGGAAACGCTCGCTTCAAAAGTATAACCAGAGACGACCGCGATGAGATGCCCTTGCATGTATGAGATGTACGATATGTTTGCACCGTGTCAGTTTTGTCACTCGTTTCCATGCCGCCGTCCCGTGGGAACCCAGAAGCCGGGATCACCCCATCATCTTGCATGACTCGCTCACGCTCACTTCCTTTTGCACCGGTACCTCCATGAGCTATCGGAACCGATATGTTGCCGTGGCACCATTTCCGTTTCACCGCCGTGGCACCTTTTCCCTTCCGCCATGGCGACAAATGCCTTGTATCATGCTCATGTTAACGTTTTCATAAAAATTGCATAAACTTGTATATGTCATCCGCATCATGATAACAACAATTAAAATGCTTAAAATTGTGTTTGCATTAAACTACTAAATGACATATGGGGATTTCCGGAATTGTTGTTTGTTGTTTCCGGCCTCATTTAAACTTGCGTAAATAGTTAGTTTAATTATGCTCCACCCCTTGCCATGTTTAATAACATTTAATATTGTTTGGTAACTTAAACAAGAGAGAACTAAATAATTGATGTGGTGTTCCGTCAATATGCAACTCGTTGCATATTGAGCTCCACTTAAAATTGTAGTGTTGTTTGCTTTACCTTGCCATGCCATGCCTCATTAAACCAGACATGCATCATATTTGGTTGTGCATCATGCCATGATTATGCTTGTGTGTTTACCATATTGTTTGCTTCTTTCCGGTTTGCTTCTCTCGTTAGCTTCGGTTTCGTTCCGGAGTTGTGAGGATTCGTTCGACTATGTTCGTTTGTCTTCTTCATGGACTCGTTCTTCTTCCTATCGGGATTTCAGGCAAGATGACCATTACCCTTGATATCACTTCTATCTTTGCTTGCTAGCTGCTCCGTTCTATCGCTGTGCTGCGTTACCTATCACTTGTTTATCATGCCTCCCAAATTGCCATGTCAGCCTCTAACCTTTTTCACCCTTCCTAGCAAACCATTGTTTGGCTATGTTACCGCTTTTGCTCAGCCCATCTTATAGCGTTGCTAGTTGCAGGTGAAGTTGAAGATTGCTCCATGATGGACAGGATTATGTTGGGATATCACAATATCTCTTATATTACTAATGCAGCTATATACTTGGTAAAGGGTGGAAGACTCGGCCTTATGCCTGGTGTTTTGTTCCACTCTTGCCGCCCTAGTTTCCGTCATACCGGTGTTATGTTCCCGGATTTTGCGTTCCTTACGCGGTTGGGTGATTTATGGGACCCCCTTGACAGTTCGCTTTGAATAAAACTCCTCCAGCAAGGCCCAACCTTGGTTTTACCATTTGCCACCTAAGCCTTTTTCCCTTGGGTTCTGCAGACTCAAGGGTCATCTTTATTTTAACCCCCCCGGTCCAGTGCTCCTTCGAGTGATGGTCCGAAATGAGCAGCCTGCGGGGCCACCTCGGGGCAACTTGAGGGCTGGTTTTACTCGTAGCTTGACTTATCCGGTGTGCCCTGAGAACGAGGTACGTGCGACTCCTATCGGGATTTGTCGGTGCATCGGGCGGCTTTGCTGGTCTTGTTTTACCATTGTCGAAATGTCTTGCGAACCGGGATTCCGAGGCTGATCGGGTCTTCCCGGGAGAAGGTATATCCTTCATTGACCGTGAGAGCTTGTGACGGGCTAAGTTGGGACACCCCTGCAGGGTATAATCTTTCGAAAGCCGTGCTTGCGGTTATAGGTAGATGGGAATTTGTTAATGTCCGGTTGTAGATAACTTGACACCAGATCCGAATTAAAACGCATCAACAGCGTGTGTAGCCGTGATGGTCTCTTTTCGGCGGAGTCCGGGAAGTGAACACGGTTTTGGGTTATGTTTGACGTAAGTAGGGGTTCAGGATCACTTCTTGATCATTGCTAGCTTCACGACCATTCCGTTTGCTCTCTTCTCGCTCTTATTTACGTATGTTAGCCACCATATATGGTTAGTCGCTGCTGCAACTCCACCTCATTACCACTTCCTACCCATAAGCTTAAATAGTCTTGATCTCGCGGGTTTTGAGATTGCTGAGTCCTCGTGACTCACCAGATACTACCAACAGTTGCAGGTGCTGATGATACCAGTGCAGATGATGCAACCGAGCTCAGATGGGAGCTCAACGAAGATCTTAGTTGTTGCTATGTTTCGTTTCATGTTGATCAGTAGTGTAGCCCAGTTGGGACGATCGGGGATCTAGCAGTTGGGTTATCTTCTTTTCTTTTGGCTTCGTCCGTAGTCGGACTATGTGTGTACTCTGAATGATGTATGATTTATTATATGTTCTTTGTGTGAAGTGGCGATTGTAAGACAACTCTTTATCCCATTCTTGTTCATTACATGGGATTGTGTGAAGATGACCCTTCTTGCGACAAAACCACAATGCGGTTATGCCTCTAAGTCGTGCTTCGACACGTGGGAGATATAGCCGCATCGTGGGCGTTACAAGTTGGTAATCAGAGCCAGCCCCGACTTAGGAGCCCCCTGCTTGATTGTTTGCTTGCGTTGTTGAGTCTAGAACAAAAATGTTTTGAGTCTTAGGATTATATATATATCGGAGAGTAGGATTCTTTTTACTCCTCAGTCCCTTCGTCGCTCTGGTGAGGTCTCCTGACGTAGATGTTTTGACTTTCCTCTCCTCAAATTTCACTAAATTGTTTTTTAGGATCACGCGGGTATCTTGGAATTGTTCCGATGGTTTTATGACGAGAACATTGTTCTTGGTGCCTCCTGACATTTAGGGGTTGTGGAAGTGTCCCGGGGAGTTGAGCTCTGAGGTGTTGTCGTCACAATTTTATCGTTGCAGTTCTGGAATACCTGAGTTTTGCCGACATCGAAAATCTCTTTTATGCAGTTGTTGGTGAGATAACCTCGATAACCCAGTACTGGGGCGAGCTCGAGAGTATTGCCATAACTCGTATAACGGATGCTTTTCGAAGGTTTAGGTACACGATTTCTGAAGGTTTCTTGGTTATGTGTTAACGGATGGATACAACTTGGATGTAGGGATTGTTAGTTTTGGGTGAGATATATATTGCTTCCCCTGTATCCCCAACACCAGATTGCATAACCAGAAAGTTTCGGGAGTTTTATAGGTGGGAATTCAAGTAGCTCCTAGAATATCTTTTCGACAGATGCATGATATGAGATTGGGGTTCGACGTCTAGTGGTCCGCCTTTCCACGGTCGTTTTTACAGTGGTCTCGTTGTGTCTTAAAGAACCCTTGGCTATGCTGGTTCGGGGACACTTCGTATGTCATGTGCACTGCCTTGTACATGATGGTGCTGTACACTCGAGCCCGTGTGGGCCCCACCACGAAAACTTCGGACGAAATCTCTAACATATGTTTGTTCTAGCTTATTCTGCAAGCCAAATCGTTGTTTTGTTTTGAGTTGTGGTATTCGAGTTGCTTTGAAGTCAAATGTTGAATCCATACCTTTCCTAAACGGTGTTCTCATATTGCTATGTGAATGCTAATCCTTCTTAATCATTGATGTTGTCATGTTAATTCTTTTCCTACCGGTGTGCTTCTCTTCAAGTGGATCCGATCATTCTCCCCATCCGCAAGATCATTTCTAAGTTTTCTCAACGGTGTTTGTTTCATCCGTACCAAGTTGTCTTTGTTTTCCCGCCCTCCCACCCTTTCTTTTCTTCAAGGACTCATATATGTTATTCAAGTATCCATTTATTCATGTGAAGCCTCTTCACTCCTTTCAAAAAATGTTCTTACCCGGTGATTTTCATGAAGTTGGCCAGGAGTTTCAAGTTTATTATTCTTCGTATCTTTTCTTCTCCGGTGGATTTCAGTCAAGTTTTCGGTGTTGACCATATCCCTTTCCTCGTTTCAAATGTTATCCCATGCCGGTGTATCTCTTAATCATTCACCTCTCGCTTTCCATTTGTTCCGGTGCATCATCTATATGTTCAACATCCTTTCCGACGGTGTTATCTCTTCAGTGGGCCTAACCCACAAGTCTTTTCCCAGGATCTTACCTGACTCTTCTAATTATTAGGAGCGATTCTCAAATTCATTTCCAAGTTTGATGTAAGAAGGAATTTTCATCAGTCATATTCTTTCTCCAAGATCGCCTTCAAAATATTTTCATCGTTGGTTCATCATTTCTATTCTTCTTTGTTCTGAAGTGCCTCAACAATTTTGGTGGTTCTCGTCATCATTCTCAGCATGTGAAGACCGAAGAAGAGTTCCTCTAAATCCTTACCAGTTCTTCCAAAGATTCGTGGTTCTAGCTTCATGCCATCCTCATAATTGTTTTTGATTGTGAGAATTCTTTTCACCCATCGGGAGCATGTCATGAGTTGTTTCCATTCCTTTCCTCCGAAGGCCATCATGTCATAATTCTTCATTCTCAGCGTGTAGCTATCGTTCTACAAATCTTCCGGTGCATCGTCCAATATCCTCTAATCAGTTCACGATCTCTTCGTTCTCATGTATCTAAACCCCCTCAAGTATCTTCATTCGTTTTCCAATTCTTCCCGGTGAATTGTGCCTTTGCTACTCCCATTTTCAATTCTTACGGTGGTTCGTTCAAGATTTCACTTCCTTCGTTATCATATCAATTCATTCGTTGTTTCCAAATCCCACCGGTGGTTCCATTAATACCTTCTCAAGCTTGCGCTATATCTCTCTTAATCCTTTCTACGGGAATAAGTAGTATGCCAAATCCGTTGCTTGTCATCAATTTAATTTGATGAAGGATAAGCATACAATAAATCTTATTCTTATTTTCCTTGAGGTGATTCAATTCTTTTCTTCCGGAGATTGTTCATGATGAAGTAATTCTCGGTTCTAGTTTTCATCTTTTCTTTCCGGAGTTCCAAGTTCTCTCGGTTATATCATCGCGAAGCTCCATCTAAATCATTGCAAGGCTTCACCTTGTGTTTTCAATATCTCTTCCTTTCTATCATTCTTTTATTACCGGAGTTCTTCATGGAGGCTCTACATGGTGGTCCGTTAAGGATTCTTTTCATTCTTCAATTGTTCTTCAAGATTTCTCTCGAGGTTATGATCCGCTAAGCTATACTCAAAATTAAACATGGTGCTCAACACATGTTTTGTTTTGAGAAGTTAAAGTATTCTTCTTCTTGCATTTCAAAGTGCAATTCTTCCTACCTTATCTTTTGAGATGGTGTTATGTCACTCTTGACAATTTCCTTCATGTTTCATGATTCATATGTTGTCAAGAATGAGGTATTTTAAATCCATCAATCTCTTCATTGGAGTTATCTTGGTATAGATTTCACCTAAAGCCTTCCCTAAGGAATGTTGCTATTATGGTGCTTATCAATGATCCAAGTTTTCTCCTATCCTCTCGGCGAAAGCAGTTTTCATCTCTTCGTTGATCTCAAGCAAGCAATTGTTTCCGTTTGTGGCCGGTTGTCACCTCATAATTTTGAGATGTTTCCAATAAGCCCACTACAAGCTTATCAATTTTGTTGTTGGTTTTTTCCAACAACTCCGCTCTAACCTTCTTGCAAGGATGCTTTCCAAATTCAATTGTGGTAGAAGTTGACATTTTGTTCTTCATTCTGTTATTCCAATGATCTATCTTCTATTCTTTCTTCCGAAGGCATTGTGATGTTGCTCTCTTCACTCATCTTCTCGTATTGAGGATCATGTTCTTTTTGTGCTAATCCATTTAGTCGGAGTATTGTGTCATCTCTTCAAGTTCTTTTCATCTTATCAAGTCTTGCATCTCTTTTCAACCGGAGTGCTGTCCGAATTTGATCTTCCTTGTTACTTGTTTATCTCATTTCAACTAGAGCTGTTCCAATTCCTTCTTGTCCATTGTACTCGTCATTCATAGCTTTGCAGCCTCCAAGGTTCACATGGTATTCCTTGTTTCTATTTTCTACCGCAGTGCTCTCAATTGTGTTCAACTCCATTGTGTTTTTTTCTTTCTATTTTTCAACCTCTCAAGGTTCTTTGGTTTCACTCATTGTCAAAGAAGCAACTTAGTTTTACCTCCTCTCTTCCTCTTCCGTTTTCTCTCCGGTGCCATCCTAGATCTCGGGACGAGATCCTTTTGTAGTGGTGGAGTGTTGTAACGCCCCGAGACCAACGATCCAGAAGACTTCCAGCTACTCCGAGTTTCGCCGTGTGATTTATTTTTGCTTGTTGCATTGCATCATGTCATCATGCCATCATGCCATTTAATTTTTATAACTCTTCTAAATAAATTGTATGGATTTTTCAATCCATTTAAATCGAGGGATTTCACTTGTGATTTCTCTTTCTAACATATTAAAGCCTCTCAATATTATTAGGGAGCTATATTAAAATATTCCATTATTTGAAATTGATCATAACACACTTGCAAATAATTCCCCATGCCGTTGTTATCTCACTTCTTGACCTCAAACCTTGCCCATAAATTATTTCGTCATTTTCCGGAGCTCCACCAAAAATCCGAACATTTTTGGACCTTCCTTTTATCAAGTCTTAGTTCAAACCCATTTGAATTAAATTCAAATGAGTTTGAATTTAAATCTTTCAATCATGCCTCTTTCTATTTTTCTTGGAATGAGCATATTTTTGCGAGTCCGGGAAAATTAACCGCATGCCCAAATTCTTCCTCTAAACCTTTTCTTCTCTCTTTTCCTTTCTTCCAGTTCTCTGTTAATAAAAGAGAAGAGAGAGACGGCCCAGCCCAGCCCACCTCTTCAGCCCACCAGCCGCATCGGCCCATTTGCCTCTCAAGGCCCAGCCGCAACACTGCTCTGTTAACCCTAGCCCGCAGCGCCCGATCCCCATCTTCTCCCTCGCAGCCTCTCTTCCTCCCCTCGCCCCCTCTGAGCGCCGCCACACGCAGCCCTCGATCCCCTCGCGCCCTCGCCCTGTCCCTACACCGCATCGACAGGGATAGCCCAGCGCTCTCTCCCCTCGTTCCCACACAGCGCCGCAACCCCAGGAGCCTGATCCCCATCTCTCCCTCTCCTCGCGCCCGACCCCCATCTCCCTCCGCGCGCAGCCCTCGATCCCCCTCCTCTCCTCACGTCGTCTCCTCCTCCCGTCGCCCTGCCTCGACGCCCGCACCTCCGCCGGCCTCGGCCTCCCACGGCTGCCGCTGCTGGCCCCGCTGCCGAGCTCTCCGCCTCGCGCCTCCACCTCCATGCCGGGGCTCCCTCCGCCGTCGAGCAGCCCAGCAGAGGAGCCCCGCGCCATCCTTCCCCCCCTGCGCCAAGTCCGGCCGCTGTGCCGCCATGCTTTGTGTCGCCCCTCGCCTCGTCGGCTTCGATTCCGACCAGATGCGCCCGAGGAGCTCCCCGACCGAGCTCGCCCGCGGCCCTTGCGTTCCTTGCCACCGTCGCGCCCCCTTCCGTCAGCGCCGCGGCCTCGCCCTTTCTCCTCCTGCATCGTGCGCCCCGGAAGCCACTAGGAGGCGTGCTCCTCGTGAGGCACAAGAGCTTCTTCAGTCTCGCCGGTTGCCTCCCCGCCACCTTCACGCCCGGATCCATCCGAATTGAGCCGGCCTGCCGCCACCATCGCGCCTTCCGACGTCGTCCAGACCTTGCTGCCCCTTTTGTTGTTGCCAATGTCCTCGTTCGAGGGACGCCAAGACCGCCAAGCCCCTGCTTCGCGCCCCTATCGCGGTTAACGCCAAGGCCAACAGTCACCGAGCGTGGATTCACCATGTACAACTACGGGCACCCGTGGATTTCACCAAGTACCTCTACGGACGACCGAGACCCTGGTTTCGACAGGTTCCTCACGGCGACCCTGAACATCTACCGTATATGTATGACTTCGAACCGTGTACCACTACTGTCGACCCTCGAAGACCCCGTGGACCCCGAACATCCACGGGACATGAACAACTACTTCCACTACCGTCGCCGCGAATGACTACTTCCACGACGTCCGAGAACAACTACTTCCTCTACCGCCGCCACGAGAACGACTACCACGACGTCCCGTGAACGCCTACTTCCTCTACACCGCTCCGAACTCGTTCCGCCCGGAAACGCTCGCTTCAAAGGTATAACCCGAGACGACCGCGATGAGATGCCCTTGCATGTATGAGATGTATGATATGTTTGCACCGTGTCCGTTTTGTCACTCGTTTCCATGTCGCCGTCCCGTGGGAACCCGGAAGCCGGGATCACCCCACCATCTTGCATGACTCGCTCACGCTCACTTCCTTTTGCACCGGTACCTCCATGAGCTATCGGAACCGATATGTTGCCGTGGCACCATTTCCGTTTCACCGCCGTGGCACCTTTTCCCTTCCGCCAAGGCGACAAATGCCTCGTATCATGCTCATGTTAACGTTTTCATAAAAATTGCATAAACTTGTATATGTCATCCGCATCATGATAACAACAATTAAAATGCTTAAAATTGTGTTTGCATTAAACTACTAAATGACATATGGGGATTTCCGGAATTGTTGTTTGTTGTTTCCGGCCTCATTAAAACTTGCCTAAATAGTTTGTTTAATTATGCTCCACCCCTTGCCATGTTTAATAACATTTAATATTGTTTGGTAACTTAAACAAGAGAGAACTAAATAATTGATGTGGTGTTCCGTCAATATGCAACTCGTTGCATATTGAGCTCCACTTAAAATTGTAGTGTTGTTTGCTTTACCTTGCCATGCCATGCCTCATTAAACCGGACATGCATCATATTTGGTTGTGCATCATGCCATGATTATGCTTGTGTGTTTACCATATTGTTTGCTTCTTTCCGGTTTGCTTCTCTCGTTAGCTTCGGTTTCGTTCCGAAGTTATGAGGATTCGTTCGACTACGTTCGTTTGTCTTCTTCATGGACTCGTTCTTCTTCCTATCGGGATTTCAGGCAAGATGACCATTACCCTTGATATCACTTCTATCTTTGCTTGCTAGCTACTCCGTTCTATCGCTGTGCTGCGTTACCTATCACTTGTTTACCATGCCTCCCAAATTGCCATGTCAGCCTCTAACCTTTTTCACCCTTCCTAGCAAACCATTGTTTGGCTATGTTACCGCTTTTGCTCAGCCCATCTTATAGCGTTGTTAGTTGCAGGTGAAGCTGAAGATTGCTCCATGATGGACAGGATTATGTTGGCATATCACAATATCTCTTATATTATTAACGCAGCTATATACTTGGTAAAGGGTGGAAGACTCGGCCTTATGCCTGGTGTTTTGTTCCACTCTTGCCGCCCTAGTTTCCGTCATACCGGTGTTATGTTCCCGGATTTTGCGTTCCTTACGCGGTTGGGTGATTTATGGGACCCCATTGACAGTTCGCTTTGAATAAAACTCCTCCAGCAAGGCCCAACCTTGGTTTTACCATTTGCCACCTAAGCCTTTTTCCCTTGGGTTCTGCAGACTCAAGGGTCATCTTTATTTTAACCCCCCGGGCTAGTGCTTCTTCGAGTGTTGGTCCGAAATGAGCAGCCTGCGGGGCCACCTCGGGGCAACTTGAGGGCTGGTTTTACTTGTAGCTTGACTTATCCGGTGTGCCCTGAGAACGAGGTACGTGCGACTCCTATTGGGATTTGTCGGCGCATCGGGCGGCTTTGCTGGTCTTGTTTTACCATTGTCGAAATGTCTTGCGAACCGGGATTTCGAGGCTGATCGGGTCTTCCCGGGAGTAGGTATATCCTTCGTTGGCCGTGAGAGCTTGTGATGGGCTAAGTTGGGACACCCCTGCAGGGTATAATCTTTCGAAAGCCGTGCCTGCGGTTATAGGCAGATGGGAATTTGTTAATGTCCGGTTGTAGATAACTTGACACCAGATCCGAATTAAAATGCATCAACAACGTGTGTAGCCGTGATGGTCTCTTTTCGGCGGAGTCCGGGAAGTGAACACGGTTTTGGGTTATGTTTGACGTAAGTAGGGGTTCAGGATCACTACTTGATCATTGCTAGCTTCACGACCGTTCCGTTTGCTCTCTTCTCACTCTTATTTGCGTATGTTAGCCACCATATATGCTTAGTCGCTGCTGCAACTCCACCTCATTACCACTTCCTACCCATAAGCTTAAATAGTCTTGATCTCGCGGGTTTTGAGATTGCTGAGTCCTCGTGACTCACCAGATACTACCAACAGTTGCAGGTGTCGATGATACCAGTGCAGATGATGCAACCGAGCTCAGATGGGAGCTCAAAGAAGATATTAGTTGTTGCTATGTTTTGTTTCATGTTGATCAGTAGTGGAGCCCAGTTGGGACGATCGGGGATCTAGCAGTTGGGTTATCTTCTTTTCTTTTGGCTTCGTCCGTAGTCGGACTATGTGTGTACTCTGAATGATGTATGATTTATTATATGTTCTTTGTGTGAAGTGGCGATTGTAAGCCAACTCTTTATCCCATTCTTGTTCATTACATGGGATTGTGTGAAGATGACCCTTCTTGCGACAAAACCACAATGCGGTTATGCCTCTAAGTCGTGCTTCGACACGTGGGAGATATAGCCGCATCGTGGGCGTTACAGTGGGACTTTTGAGGAGCCTCCTACCGGATTGCTACCTTGGTTCTCAAAAACGGAGGGAAATACTTATGCTACTATTGCTGCATCACCCTTTCCTCTTCAAGGAAAACCAACGCAAGCTCAAGACGTATCAGGGTGCATGACCATAAAAGATACTACTCATATAAATAGAACAACCATTATTTTCTGATTTAAATGAATAACCGTCTCGCACTAAACAAGATCCAGATATAATTTTCATGCCTAACGCTGGCACCAAATAACAATTATTCAGGTCCCACTTGATGGGCATGCCCCACATGTCAATGGGAGCCTATGGTGGTGTTGGCCCCACCAGTAAGGTCGACGGGTCCCACCTGTTAATATGGAAAAAATTAAATGCTAAATAGTGACATGTAAGTCAGAATGACACCTAACCATGCCATGTAGGCTAGATTGTTGAGGTGTCTGCCAAGTCATGCCAAATCAAATTATTGTAGAAACTCCGACTAACTAAATTGGTCATGATCGATAAGAAATAACAATGTAAATCATGTCCGCAAATTACGACCATTTCATAGAAGGCAATCACGACATTTCTAAACAAAATGGTCGTTATGGTTTAGGGTTTGGACCCTCCTAAGCAGGTTGACCAATTGGTTCGAAAAAGGTCATAGATTTACAACCAATCCACTCAAGGTCTTTAAAAGAAGGTCACATATTGACATATTTCTTGTAGTGTAGACAGTAACATTACTATCGTGGAAACGTCACGACAGATGTCCTAGTGTAAGGACTTAGTCGTGAGGCCAACACATCTATGTGGTAGCTTGAGAGGGGTTGATCGGGACGAGAGACGCGAGGCGGATCAACACACAAGATAAGGATTTAGACAACTTCGCGCCCCGGGAAACATCATCCGGTAATAGCCCTACATGTTGTTTGTGGCTAGGTCTCATTATGCTCATGAGGGAGACGCCGTATATCTGGCTCTCCTCTAGTTGTATCTAGCCTTAACGATTATTTTCCTGCCCCCTCCTCTTGGGGTGCCCTGCCCCTCCTTATATAAGTTGAAGGGGCGGGCTACATATAGAGTCAAACTTGGATTAGGACTTAACCTATTTTGATGTCTTACCATGGGCTTCTCACCATGGGCTTCTTAACGTCTTGGGCTTCTTAACATAACCCGGCTTACAGTCCGGCTTATAATCTAACTTACGATCTGGCTTAACTGTCTGGCTTAACTTTAACTGTCTGCCGGCTTACCATGCTTAACTGTTTGCCGGCTTAACCTGCTTAACTATGCGTCGGCTTACAATGCTTAACTGTTTGCCGGCTTAACCTGCTTAACTCTCTACCGCCTTACAATCCTTAACTGTCCGCCCGCTTAACCTGCTTAACTGTCTGTCAGCTTAACCTTCTTAACTGTCCACTGGCTTATAGTCTGCCAGGTCACCAATGAAACACCAAGTCCCAGCCGGGTCATATCTCCGGTCGGGTCACGCCGCGGGGTATATCCCCGACATTAGCCCCCAAGTTTAATTTGGATTTATCCATGTTAAACTGATCCTGTAAAACAAACACAAGAATCATTTTGACCGATTATGCTCCGGGTTAAGAACTCTTGTAAGCCGGCACCTGATCATCCTTAACTCCTTGGTATTTCCTTCTTCTAGAAAATCCGGGTCAATAGCCAGCTTCATAATCAATTTGCTGACATTGGTTTCTCACAGAAAAAACATTGGTCATGAAATACTCATCTGATTTTCAGCCAACTTAAACATGTAGAACTTGCCAGTTTATCATTGCCAAAATATCTGGTTTGTAAATATTGATAGCACCGGGTCATAATTGTTGCTAACATCAAACTTGAAAATGTACCTCCCTTATATGCATATCACTTGTAGCCTCCAAGTGCCGGGTTGTCATGCTTGCAGCAACCTGGGACTTGTAATTGCCTTATGCTCATAAAAACTTCAACCAGTGTAGCCGCCAAGGGCCAGGTTGTCGTGGAATTGTCATGGCAGATGTCCTTAGTGTGAGGACTTGGTCGTGAGGCCAACGCATCTATGTGGTAGCTTGAGAGGGGTTGGGTGGGATGAGAGACGCGAGGTTTTACATAGGTTCGGCCCCTCACGATGGAGGTAAAAGCCTACATCCTGCTTCATTGATATTGATGATGATGATCACGATTATAGGGGTGCACTCCTTCGAGAGCTCTTGACTTGTCTATCTATCTAGACTTGTAAAACTTGTGAAAACTTGTCCCTCTTGGGGTGTCCCGCCCCTCCTTATATAAGTTGAAGGGGCGGCTTACATGACTAGTCCTATTAGGATTAGGATTACTCTTGTACAAGTGGAGTCCTAGTCTTGCTTCCTTTGTAAGGGAATATTCCTTATGCTTTCATCTTAAGCCGGCCCACCATAACATGAGCCGGCCTTCTGGGCCTTGAGTCTTCTGGGCGTCCGGGTCTTGCTACTCCTTTAACCCGCTAGCCGGGTCACATCTGAGTCACCTGGTTCGACCGAGTTTATCAGTGAGTGGAGAGATCCGGGCGGGTCACTTAGTGAGTCGCCAAGTCAAGGCGGGTCACCAGTTAGTCGCCAAGTCCGGCCGGTCACACTTCCGGCCGGGTCATACTACGGGGTATATCCCCGACATTAGCCCCTAGTTTAATTTGGATTTATCCATGTTAAACTGATCCTGCAAAATAAACACAAGAACAAATTTGATAGGTTGTGCTCCGGCTAAAAATTCTTGTAAGCCGGCACCTGATCATCCTTAAGTCCTTGTCACTCCCTTCTTCTGGAAAATCCGGGTCAATAGGCCAGCTTCATAATCCATTTGCTAACATTGGATCTTGTAAATAAATATTATAAGAAATAATCCATTTGAGTCGGCCTTCAATGCTCCGACTTGACAAAAATATTGGTCTTGAAATATTCAATTGATATTCAGCCGACTTAAAGATGTAGATCTTGCCGATTTATGATTTCCAAAATTGCTGGGTTATAAACAAATGATGCCGGGTCATGTAATTGTTGCTGATGCCGGGTTAATCTTATGATGACACCGGGTCATAAACTTTGCAGATTTCTCCGATAATAATATAATAGCTAATTTGCTCAAAACTGAGAATTTGAAGTTATTCCTCCCTTATATGCATATCACTTGTAGCCCCCAAGTGCCGGGTTGTCATGCTTGCAGCAACCTGGGACTTGTAATTGCCTTATGCTCATAAAAACTTCAACCAATGTAGCCCCCAAGGGCTGGGTCATTATGCAATAATGAGAAGGGACTTTGTAAATATGATCATGTAGACTTGAGGAGCAACGTGTAGCCCCCAAGGGCCGTCTCAGTAAGATAATACTGAGCTGGGACTGTATATATACTTCATTGAAAATAACATCATATGATGTAAACCCCACCATGAGGCTCGAACCCACGTCCACAAGGTTAAGAGCTTTGTACTCTAGCAACTGAGTAATGAACCTTTCAATATAATGGATTAAGGCTTATGTACCTTTAATTTTTGACAGGAGCAATTGGTAGCCCCCAAGGGCCGGCTCATTACAATGTGATGAGTTGGGTATTCAATAAGGAAAGCAAAAATGACTTTGCATTAGCCCCCAAGTGCCATGGTGCATGCTGGCAGTGACATGGGACTTGCATATTTGATGTAATGTCAACTTGAGTAATGTAGCCCCCAAGTGCCGGGTCGTAAGCCTGCAACGACTCGGGACTATTCCCCCCATTGTAAAATAAATCATATCCATTGAATAAAATTATAGCCATTGCACCTAAACGACTTTGAAAACCTCAATCATAATATTGGTTATTGATAACCATAATAAAATTCAGCCATGTTGGCTATTAAAAATTTGAATAATATAACCTGGTTTGGAAACCTTAATCATTCAATATGATCATGACAATCCAGCCGAGTTTCGCTATTAAAGATTTGAATACCTTATTGGTTGACAAGTAAATCCGGAGTTTAAATATCAGTAGCTCTTGGCCGATGGCGACTTAATGCACATCCATTGTAATCCGGGATTTTTATAACCCGGCGGCTTATAGCCTTTGTGAACATCAATAATTGATACCCTGTTTGAGACACCAATTTCAATCTTTTGATGATGGGATTGAACTTACTTATTTATGTAAGTCATAGCTCTGCATATCCTATATAGAGTTCAAACAATATATACCATGGCGACTTAATGTCAAAAGCCAGGGCGGGTTATCAAACCTCAGATAAAAATAAATATCATACCTGTGATATTTATGGACATTGCCGACTTATCATGCCAGTGCAATAAGGGTGATAACCCAAAACTTAGAAGCCAATACTTCCAAGTATTTAATATCATCATATACAGGCGACTTATTGTCCAAAGCCAGGCCGGGTTAATAGAAACAACGAGAATGCTTCGAATATGAGCTGTGAGAATTAAGGCTACATGGCCTAAATCACTTTAAACCAAAAGGCAAGATAGTATCAAGAAGAATCGAAAAAATCTTCAAAAAATCAAACCAAATGAGAAAAAGCAAGGCTATGCTTCGAATACGAGCAGGAAGCCGGACCATATGGGTTAATAGCTATGACTCAAATACAATCAGGTTTTTGGCATTGCGCCGATCAAAGGGGTACAGACAGCTATTATTCGAATACGATCAAGAAGCCCCCGAGTGACCAAAGTATTTAACGGCTATGATTCGAATACGATCAATAGGTCGAACCAAGAGGGTTAACGGCTGTGATTCGAATATGATCCAGCCCCCAAGTGATCTAAGTGTTTTTACGGCTATGGTTCAAATATGACCAGGAAGCCGGACCAAAGGGGTTAACAACTATGATTCGAATACGATCAAGCCCCCAAGTGATCAAAGTGTTTAACGGTTATGATTTGAATACAATCAATAAGCCGGACCAAAAGGGGTTAATAGTTGTGATTCGAATACGACCAAGACCCCAAATGATCAAAATGTTTAACAGCTATGGTTCGAATACGACTAGGAAGTCGGACCAAAGGGGTTAATAGCTATGATTCGAATATGATCAATCCCCCAAATGATCATTGAAGTAGGGTACCTATGTTTGATTTGTGGTTTGCAACAGACTCTCTTTGGTCCCTTTAATTTTTCTGAGAACTCCAGCTTTGCGAGAGATAAATTCTTCTTGAGCTGAAATTTAAATCGGAATCTTCATTTTGAGCCTGAAATTTTCTGACAGCCTTTAAATTTTCATCAATATAGCAGTAGCATTCGGGGCCGGGTTATCTTCCCTCCACTGACCTGGAGTTCTTGAATCTGCTTTAAACTGGCAATCATTTACTGAGTCATGTCATCGTAGCCCCCGAGTCTTAAGATGACTCAAAGAGTTGGCTTAAGATTCTTTATATTTGACCGTGATATAAACCGGTATGAGTCATTCAACAGCTCAGTAATATGACAATCCCTTTTGCAGTAGACCACTTGCCCTGCATTAGAGAACTTGCAAGCCAGAGTAATCTCTTTTTTAAAGAAAGCAATATGTAATATAAAAATATACTAGATGGATTTCACCAGATATATTGAGCCAAAAATTATCCACCGCGGAGTTGGTAATCACCAGTGTGAAGCCGAAGTCAATCACAGCCGAGTCAGCCGCGAGAACAGATAGATGAGCCGGCCACGATGTTGTAAGCCTGCAGCGGACGAGCGAGTCAATCACAGGCGCGGTCCCGGCGAGTTGATATAGACCGAGCAACATGGGCGGTAGTTTGTGCACACACGTTCAACAACAAGCGGGCACGGACGCCCGTGCATGATGATGCTAACGCACACTCCATAGGCATAACATGGCGCCACCTTTATAATGAATACTGTCCTGCACATAAAAATGTACATACCAAAGTAATTGTTCTTTGATTAAAAAAATATGTACTAAAAGTAGATAGAGACAATGGCACCTGATATATTTTGTCAAATGAACACGGACGTTGGTATTAGACAATGCTGGACAACATCAGACGTGATAAAGCAGTAGCACCCACATGGCATGATGTGTAATGTCATTTAATTTTTGATGTGATGGCTTGTCCCTTGTGACCATGTGAGAGCTTCTTTGGAGGTCTCGTTGGCAGCATACTCTGAGTAGATGTACCAATTAGAGATGAAAAGTCCAAAAACCTGGACTAGCTCTCAGCCTTTTGGCCTTCACGTGATGAAAGAAACAAGATGCTCATCCTCTTCACTTATGCAGCAACAGCAAGCCGCCACCGGCTCGTCGCCGTCACCGGCGGCTCGCATGAAAAAACGGCCACAGCAGAAGCGGGCCAACAAGCGAGGCCATGGCCACGATGGCACAGGGGCTCGGCGGCTCGGAGCGGCGGCTGCGTGGCCGGCCAAGAGGGACCGTGGTGGCAGATAGACACCCAGCATGATGCACTACAAAAAAATACACTTCCGTGATGATACGTGTTTGTCACAGTAGGTCGCGTTTTTTGTCATGCATGTACATCCATGATGATTTTAAGACAGAATCAAGATAGTCATACCTGTGCTGTCGTAGAAGTGTTCCATGACATTACCAATATTATCATCACGGAAGTGTCCACTTCCATGATGATAAATCGCACGTCACAGAAGTGCTTTCGTCAAAGGTGACCGACACGTGGCATCCACCGTAACGGAACGCCGTTAAGCTATCGGGTCCGGTTTTGGATCCGATAACCTGCTAACAGCCCCGACCAATGGGTTTTTTCCATGTGTAAAATCAGCATTGGCTGGAGGAAACACGTGTCGGCTCACCGTTGGGACGGATGTCATCCACTCATTGGACCGGAGGCTCCTATGATACGTCGACACGTGGCACGGCCCAACATAGGCCCATGCCTGTGAAAAGTATGGCCCATTTGACTTGTTCAAAAGGTGGCGGGCCGGGCCACGGAAAGCCTGTTAACGGCCTGTTCGCATATAGCCCATTTGTATCCCGCTAACCTAGGGCCCATTATGACCTATCCGAATTAGGCCGAGTAGCGTCATCTAGGCCGTCCAATATGATTCCAGCCCATTTTAAGTTCTGGCCCTTGTATGGCCCATGACGTCTTTCGGCCCATATGAGGCCCTTTGTAACTCTTGGCCCATTAACGACCCGTGGTGAAACTAGCCCGTAATGAACAGTGTGTCACTTTATACCCATTAACGGCCCATTAATCCATTGGTCCGTTTGCATCCCATGTTATCTTTCGGCCTTCTCAGGGCTCATTTATTCTTGGGCTCATTTCCAGCATTCGGTTACTTACGACCCGTTACTGCCATTTTCTGTTCGTGGGCCAAATTCAGCTCGGGTTACAGTCGGCCCGTTTGTGGCCAGTTAATACGTTGGGCTGCTTTCATAGCATCATCAAATGCGGCCTATTAACAATGACCCATTATGGTCGGCACATGAATGGATGATTCCAACTCTAGCCCGTTTACGACCATAATGCGGTCCGTTATTGGCCCATGTTTGGCCAATCGATCATAATGGCCCATATAAGGCCCATTGATGATACGGCCCGTAGAAGGCCCATTGGTTCTACGACCCGTAGAAGGCCCATTGTTTCTATGGCCCGTAGAAGGCCCATTGTTTCTACGACCCATAAGAGGCCCAATGTTGGTGTCAAAACCGGCGGATCTCGGGTAGGGGGTCTCGAACTGTGCGTCTAGGCGGATGGTAACAGGAGACAAGGGACACGATGTTTTTACCCAGGTTCGGGCCCTCTCGATGGAGGTAAAACCCTACTCCTGCTTGATTAATATTGATGATATGGGTAGTACAAGAGTAGATCTACCACGAGATCAGAGAGGCTAAACCCTAGAAGCTAGCCTATGGTATGATTGTTGTTCGTCCTACGGACTAAAACCCTCCGGTTTATATAGGCACCGAAGAGGGTTAGGGTTACACAAAATCAGTTACAATGGTAGGAGATCTACATATCCATATCGCCAAGCTTGCCTTCCACGCCAAGGAAAGTCCCATCCGGACACGGGACGAAGACTTCAATCTTGTATCTTCATAGGCCAGGAGTCCGGCCAAAGGTGATAGTTCGGCTATCCGGACACCCCCTAATCCAGGACTCCCTCAGTAGCCCCTGAACCAGGCTTCAATGAAGACGAGTCCGGCACGCATATTGTCTTCGGCATTGCAAGGCGGGTTCCTCCTCCGAATACTTCATAGAAGATTTTGAAGACAAGGATAGTGTCCGGCTCTGCAAAGTAAGTTCCACATGCCACCGTAGAGAGTATAATATTTACACAAATTCAATCTGCTGACGTATTCCGTGGTGTGACATCACACCACGGCCAAGCCTTTATTTGAATCATTTTTTACTGTCCCACCTCAGCGCGTTTAGCGAGGTGGTTTCCTTGGCACGTCTTGTCAAAGCAGAGATCGTGTCCCCTTATTCAGGGATTCTCATCAATACGGGCGTGGGTAAACCAACTGCGCCATTGATTATGGTGCTTGGGAGATAAGCGAGTTTTACCAGGCTGGTGGCGACACATAGCTTCGTCCGCCCATATAAGATGATAAGGATCCACCTTTTTACCTACGCCTTCTTCATCCTTTGCTCATCCATTTCCGCGCACTCGAGCTCTAGCGCCCAAGTCCGCATATCCCATCTCAACTTTCTCCAGCCATGTCCGGAGCGGGAGGCAAGTGGATGGCCTCCTCCGTCACAGAGGGGCACATCAAAATGCTGTGGAAGGCCAGATACTTGTCCAACGACATTGCGCATCGGCTCCCCGACAAGGGGCAACTCATCCCCACCCCAGGCCCCATGAGAGGGTGGTGTTCCTCACCCACTTCCTCCGCGGACTAGGTTTTCCACTTCACCCATTTGTCCGGGGGCTCATGCTCTACTACGGCCTGGATTTCCACGATCTGGCCCCAAATTTCATCCTCAACATCTCGGCGTTCATCGTCGTGTGCGAGGCCTTCCTCTGCATCCAGCCCCACTTTGGCTTATGGCTGAAGACCTTCAATGTCAAGACGAAGGTAGTGGGAGGCCGCCAAGCGGAGTGCGGAGGTGCCATGGTGGACAAGATGGCCAACATCCTATGGCTCGAGGGCTCCTTCATGGAGACCATAAAGGGGTGGCAATCGGGGTGGTTCTACATCACCGAGCCGCCCGACCCTAAATGGGCAGCGGCCCTCGAATTCCGATTTGGCTTCCCTACACGGCTCACCTCCTGGAAAGAGACATGCTTGACGTGGGGTAATTCGAAAGGGCTCCTTCATGGTGAACAAGAAACTCAAGCTTGTCAACGTAGTCCAGGTCATGCTCATCCGCCGGATCCTCCCGTGCCAACAACGGTCCTTCAGCTTGTGGGAGTTTGATCCGACACAGCTACAAACCTTGAGCAGGCTCTTCGACACTACGTACGAAGATGCCTGGAAGGTGCTGTTCAAGGGTGCCGAGGCTCCCGCATCCGCTACCGAAGATCGCAGGTTCAGCTCGCAGCGTCAAGCCAGCGAGGTAAGCTACTTTACCTTTTACGGGACTCTTGTTTTCCATAGTTTGACTCTATGCGGGATCTAAACTCCCTCTCCTTTGACAGGATTGGCAGAAGATGTCCGGGCAGGTTGACTGTCCGGCTCCCTTGCCAGAAGACCCAGCAGATGCCCGATTAACGGGGCTGCTGGTTCCAGCTCACGTGGCGCCGGAGAAGAAGGCCAAGAAGAAGGCCACGGGAACTCGAAGGAGTTCCCGGCGCCAGGTGTTGTCGGACTCACCGTCTGATGACTCCGAGGCGGACTCCTCCCGCAAAGACGAGGAGGAGGAAAAAGAGGCCTCTCCCCCAGCGGGGGAGAGAAGAAAAGGAAGGCCGACCCAACTGGGGAGGCCGGAGGGTCCAAGAAGGGTAGGACCCTCCCTCTGGACTACTCCACCAACGCCGACAACGGTGAGGAGGAGTGGCCACCGTGGGCTAAGCCCCTGGCAAAATCGTAAGTGTCCGGATAGCAGAATAACTCATGGCGTTTCATTTGTCGCACAGAATCTCCTAACGCCGAATATATCCCTGCAGCCCGCCCAAGGACGGGCTCGATGCTTCAACGAGCGGCTCCCTGGATTCGTCGAACGTGAATAGCACCTCACTTCCGGCTGCCTCCTCTCCTCGCGCTGCGGATGACGCCGAGGTGGGGTCCCAAAAGGGGCCCAGCCAGGAGGAGGTGGTCCAGGAGGCACCGCAAGGCAACCTCCCGGACTCTAGGCGCAAGGGGGATAAAACCCCAAAGGGCTCTAAGTCCGGCCCTGGGCCGGACTCCGCACCGGAACCTTTAGTGGTTCCGGAGTCCGACAGGCAGCCCCTTCGTAAGAAGGGCAAGACTGCGACACCGGTGACCTCTGTCCAACCGGAGGCACCGGATAATTTGCTGGAGGCGCTTAACGGTGCCTCCATCGACGAGGAGCACCACACTGTTATGAGTGTGGTGATCCAGAAAGTTCAGTCCGCCAAAAGTGGGCTGACTGAAGCCTGTGCCAGCCTTCTGACAGGCTTTGAGGTAAGTATTTAAGATATGTAAAAATGTTACCAGATAGACAGTACCCCCTGATGCTCAGTTTGGTGTTTGGAAAGAAAAGCCGAACTGAGGATCTAAAAGATGTACGCAGGAGTCTAACATAGGTATGTCAATATGGGAATGCAGGTTGCGTTGCTGACCTTGCCGCACTGACTGCGGAGGTCAATGCATTGAAGCAGAGCCTCGAGCGGTCCGAGAACGAGCTCGGCCTTGCCAAAAAGCAGCTCGAGGACAGGGAAGGTAAGTAATACCTTATGGAGCGTGACTCAAAGACTCGAGAGTCCGAGCTCGCCTCAGCCCTTGAGAGCACCAAAGCCGCTAAAGCCGAAGCCCAAAAAGCCCTCCAGGAAATTAAGGCATTGAAGAAGATAGCGGCGGGTAAGGCATTCTCTATGCATAGCAAGCACGCGAAAGTGAATTATCTGTTACTTACCCGAATCCGGAGCTCTCCAGGAGCATTCACAGATCTTCCCCGCAGTGTGTCCGATGCTACCGCGCTCTACCGAGCCGAGTAGGGGAGTTCGATGGAGAAGGTGTTCTGGTCTCAGTATGATGAGGCCGGTCACCCGGTGCCCTTGAACGACCAGCTGAAGCAGCTGGTCGAGCTCCATAAGGTGGCCGAACAGGCCATGAAGGGCCTCATAGTTCGGCTGTGGCCTAAGGAAGCCATGCCTGGGAGCTACTTCGGGCTGGTGAGGCGGCTGGTGGACGCCTGTCCATGGATTGAAGTCGTCAAGCGCTCCGTCTGCATCGAAGGTGCCCATAGGGCCCTTGCCCATGCTAAAGTGCACTGGGGCAAGATGGACACTGAGAAGCTTGTGACAGACAGACCACCTCCGGGCAAGGAGTATCGCAAGCCCAAGATGTATTATGAGGGCGTCCTGAAGGGTGCCCGCCTTATAGCGGGTGAATGCTCCAAAGATGTAATTTTTGAGTAAACTCGCATTTGTTATCCTGTACGCTGAAAACTTGTTCATATGCGCTAAGCAAAGCTTGTGAATTTAAAATATTACCTTTTGTGCGGCCGTTTATTAAATTTGAGAGATGGCGAGTCATCGACTTCTCCCCCCATGCCACGAGTGCTAGGGTGTTCGAGATAAACTTGAGCGCTCTTTTTCCCATTATTGGGTCCTTTGAGGGAGGCGCTCAACGCAATGAACGAGGCAACCGGACTATAATGCTTGAACACTCTCACTTAGCCATAGAATTCTATAATTTTAAACACCGAGTTTGGGGCGCTATCCACGCCTGGGCCGGACAAAGCCGACTCCTCGCTCTAAGCGGCATAAGTCTTTAGGGACTCGAAAACCTCTCGAACAGCGACCAGCTCTCTCCCTATCATGACGGTTAGTTTTAGCTTTCTCCACTGAGGTGCTTAACCCAGCTCAACCGGGGTACAATCGCAGTGGTTCTCCTAGCGCTACCTTATCCAATATAACGGAACGTAAGGTACTAAAACATGGGAGCCGGGCAAACCCAACTATTGACCCAAGACATGATTCGGAGCCGATGCATATAATGCTATAAGTTCGGGGTGCCGAACTTGTGAAAGTGTTCGGACTTATCACACCATATTTTGGGGTACTTAAGCCCCTGGTGTATTTGGCTGTACCAAAGTGTGCGGGTGCAACATGTCATAAGTGAACATATATAGATAAAAAAAGGAATGCAATAATAGGCAGAAGCTATGTATTGTTTATTTAAAAAGGCTGCGGTAAAAGCAGAACGATACAAATAGTGCGATAAGCAATGGACGGGACTATTTGACATGCCCCCCTCCAGGGGCGAGCTGCGGGATGATATGTGAAACAAGTATACTGCTCGTTATAGAGACCACCTAGACACTCGACGTAGCTTTCTGCTTCCCTGGCTGTTGCATCATGTGTTCGGCGATTCTACTGCCGGACAGGGCTTCTTGAGAAAGGTGTCCTGAAAGTAAGAGAAAAAAGAATGAAACAATCGGCAGCCCCTGGTGCGGTTGAGCCGCATTCTGGGCCTGCCGTGGTCGTGCCCCTCCCCCTATGCCCATGGTATTTCCAGAGCGTAATTATGTACGCGTAGTACTGGTTTCGCAATTTCGCGAGGGCTGGGGCTGGGGCCGCATTGCTACGCGTGCTCGGGACGTGCCAGGCGGTCTTGTTGTAGGTTACTCCGGGCGCGCTTGACGGTGTCCGGACGTTTAATAGCCGGACTCGAGGATTGCCTTGAGAGGCTGCTTTGTACTTCCGCCGCGAGGGCCGCCGTATGCTCATCCGTTCGGAGAGAGCGTTCGGTGTTTCCGTTGACCGTAATGACTCCTCGAGGGCCTGGCATCTTGAGCTTGAGGTATGCATAGTGCAGCATCGCATTGAACTTTGCAAATGCGGTTCGTCCGAGCAGTGCGTGATAGCCGCTGCGGAACGAAACTATGTCGAAGATTAACTCCTCGCGTCGGAAGTTATCCGGGGATCTGAAGACCACTTCAAGTGTAACTGAGCCTGTACAGTTGGCCTCTACACCTGGTATGACGCCTTTAAATGTCGTCTTTGTGCGTTTAATTCTTGAGGGGTCTATGCCCATTTTGCGCACTGTATCCTGATAAAGCAGGTTCAGGCTGCCGCCGCTATCCATCAGGACTCTAGTGAGGTGAAATCCGTCAACGATTGGGCCTAGAACCAATGCGGCGAATCCGCCATGGCAGATGCTAGTGGGGTGGTCCCTTCGATCAAAAGTGATCGGGCAGGAGGACCACAGATTGGACTTTGGGGCGACTGGCTCCATCGCATATACGTCCCTTAGTGCACGCTTCCACTCCCTTTTGGGTATGTGGGTTGCGTATATCATGTTCATCGTCCGCACTTGTAGGGGGAAGCCCTTCTGTCCTCTATTGTTCGGCGGCCGGGGCTCCTCCTCCTTGTCGCTATGCAGCCCCTTGTCATTGTTTTCGGCATTTAACTTGCCTGCCTGCTTGAACACCCAACAATCCCTGTTGGTGTGGTTGGCTGGTTTTTCGGGGGCGCCGTGTATCTGGCACGAGCGATCGCGTATTCGGTCGAAATTGGACGGGCCCGGAGTATTTCTTTTGAATGGCTTTTTCCGCTGACCAGGTTTAGAGCCTCTGATTCCGGCATTGACTGCCGTATCCTCAGCATTATCGCCGTTAATGCGGCGCTTGTGCTTGTTGCGACGCGACCTGCCGTTGCTGTCCTTGGTATCCGAATTACCAGGGCTCTTGGTCATGTTGTTACTACGAGCTAGCCAGTTGTCCTCTCCCACGCAAAAGCGGGTCATGAGTGTTGTGAGGGCTGCCATGGATTTCGGCTTTTCCTGTCCTAGGTGCCGGGCAAGCCACTCGTCGCGGATGTTATGTTTGAAGGCTGCAAGTGCCTCTGCATCCGGACAGTCGATGATTTGATTTTTCTTGGTTAGGAACCGTGTCCAGAATTGTCTGGCCGATTCCTCTGGCTGCTGAATTATGTGGCTTAGGTCATCGGCGTTTGGTGGTGGCACATAGGTGCCCTGGAAGTTGTCGAGGAATGCGGCTTCCAGGTCTTCCCAACAACCAATTGACTCCGCTGGCAAGCTGTTAAGCCAATGCCGAGCTGGTCCTTTAAGCTTGAGTGGGAGGTATTTGATCAATTGACTCCGCTGGCAACCAATTGACTCCTGCGGTATGGATCGAGGACTACCTCCTTCATATCCACTCGTGGTCATTGAAGCCTGGTTCAGGGGCTACTGAGGGAGTCCTAGACTAGGGGGTGTCTGGATAGCCGAACTATCATCATCGGCCGGACTCCAAGACTATGAAGATACAAGATTGAAGACTTCGTCCCGTGTCCGGATGGGACTTTCCTTGGCGTGGAAGGCAAGCTTGGCGATACGGATATGTAGATCTCCTACCATTGTAACCGACTCTGTGTAACCCTAGGCCTCTCCAGTGTCTATATAAACCGGAGGGTTTTAGTCCATAGGACGGAAAACAATCATACCATAGGCTAGCTTCTAGGGTTTAGCCTCCTTGATCTCGTGGTAGATCCAATCTTGTACTACACATATCATCAATATCAGTCAAGCAGGAGTAGGGTTTTACCTCCATCGAGAGGGCCCGAACCTGGGTAAAAACATCGTGTCCCTTGTCTCCTGTTACCATCCGCCTAGACGCACAGTTCGGGACCCCCTACCCGAGATCCGCCGGTTTTGACACCGACATTGGTGCTTTCATTGAGAGTTCCTCTGTGTCGTCGCTCATCAACAACAAGGCGGTCCAGGGTGAGACTTTTCTCCCCAGAGAGATCTTTGTATTCGGCGGCTTCGCACTGCAGACCAATTCGCTTGGCCGTCTGGAGCAGATCGAAAGCTACGCCCCTGGCCATTAGGTCAGATTTGGAAGTTTGAACTTCACGGCCGACATCCGCGGAGTCTTGATCTTCGAGAGGTTCGAGCCACAGCCGAGCGCGCCGCACTGTCACGATGGGCATGACCTAGCTCTGCCGCCGGACAGTGCCCTGGAGGCCGCACAAGAGTCCGCTCCGACCCTTAACGCGGAGCCGACTGCGCCGATCGAGGATGGGTGCCTAGACACCGCCTCGGGGGCTGCTACCTCTACGGCGATAGAGCCAAATACCGACCCTGTCCCTTGTGAAGCTCGTGACTCCGAGGTGCCGGACTCCTCGCCGGACTCCAAACCTCCCGCGCCCCTACCAATCGAATCCGACTGGGTGCCGATCATGGAATTCACTACTGCGGACATCTTTCAGCACTCGCCTTTTTGCGACATCCTGAATTCGCTAAAGTATCTCTCGTTATTAGGAGAGCCCTGGCCGGACTGCGGTCAGGACGGTTGGGATGTGGACGACGAAGAAATTCAATGCCCACCCACCACCCACTTTGTAGCCACTGTCGACGATCTAACCGACATGCTAGATCTCGACTCCGAAGATAGCGACGGTATGGACGACGATGCCGGAGACGACCAAGAACCAGCGTCGATAGGGCACTGGAAAGCCACCTCAACTCACGATGTATACATGGTGGATACACCAATAGGAAGCAATAACGAGGAACAACGGGACGCTGTGAGGCATAATTCCCCTGAAAAACAACCAAAACAGCGACGCAAGCGTCGCCCAAAGTCCCGCCTCGATAACAACAGCACCCATATCGACCCATCCATAGAGTAGGGCGAACCAGTGGACGACGAACATGCCACCAAGCAACCATCCGAACAAGAGGAATTGGATAAACAGTCCATCCCCGCGAAAACAACAGTCCGGATGATCTCACGTCGGATACATCGTTAGAACAGAAAAATCTTCACAAAAGGCTCGTCACCACTGCACGAAGTCTGAAGAAGCAGAAGCAGAAGCTCAAAACAGCAGAAGACATACTCAGAATGAGATGGAGCAAGGCACTCAAGACCTTGGACAAGTACGGCGATAGCCGCCAAACAAAGAGCTACCCGAGGCGCACACTATTGCCCGAATTCGACGAAGATGCCATGGAGCCCCCACAATAAAAAGACAAAGGGGCTGCCCGGTCAGATAGACGACCACATGGCAAACAAAGAGCGGCAAGCGGCGCCGCACACAAGCCGGCACACGATCCACATAAGGATCTTCACAAAAAGAATAGCCCGGTCAGGTCCATCTACGGGCCAAGAAGGAAGGCTCCTAGGAGCAAAACAACACAACGAGTGTTCGAAAATAATGGCACACCTAAATGGAGGGGCGCCGCACACCCCTATGTTTCACCGATGAGGTACTGGATCATGAATTTCCAGCGGGATTCAAGCCCGTAAACATAGAGGCATACGACGGAACAACAGACCCCGGAGTCTGGATTGAGGATTACATCCTACACATACATATGGCTAGAGGAGACGATCTCCACGCCATAAAATACCTACCCCTCAAGCTCAAAGGGCCAGCCCGGCACTGGCTCAAAAGCCTCCCAGAAAATACCATTGGAAGTTGGGAAGAGCTCGAGGACGCATTTCGGGCAAATTTTCTGGGGACTTATGTCCGCCCTCTGGATGCAGACGATTTAAGTCACATAAAGCAACAGCCCGGAGAGTCAGCCTGCAAATTCTGGAACAAGTTCCTTACCAAAAAGAACCAAATAGTCGACTGTCCGGACGCCGAAGCCTTAGCAGCCTTCAAACATAACGTCCGAGACGAATGGCTCGCCAGACACCTCGGCCAGGAAAAGCCAAGGACAATGGCCGCATTAACAAGCCTCATGACCCGCTTTTGCGCGGGAGAAGATAGCTGGCTGGCAAGATGCAGCACCAGCGACCCGAGTACATCCGAGGTCAGAGATGGAAATGGGAAACCATGACGCAGAAAAGACCAGCGTCGGAATAAGGAAAATAGCCCAAAGAGCACGGCAGTTAACGCCGGGTTCAAAAGCTCTCGGCCGAACAACAAAACACTGCCTCTTAAGGACAACAGTGACGAGCTATCCAATCTAAACAAAATCTTGGACAAGATATGTCAAATCCACAGTACCCCCGGGAAGCCTGCAAACCATACCCACAGAGATTGTTGGGTCTTCAAGCAGTCCGGACGACTTAACGCCGAACACAAGGGGCTCGACACACCAAGTGAGGGCGACGACGAACCCCAGAAGCAGAGTGCCAGGAAACAAAACACTTTCCCACAAGAAGTCAAAACAGTGAATTCACTTCAAGTGATAACAAGGAAAAATAGGGCGGCACCTACTAAAGTACGCGCCGCACGATCCACCCCAGCGGAGTCCCGAAACTGGATGTCACAACCAATTACTTTCGACCATCAGGATTACTCCAGAGGTATTCGAAATGCAGGATGGACTGCTTTGATATTGGATCCTATAATCGACGGGCTACAGTTTACACAAGTCCTAATGGATGGTGGCAGCGATATAAACCTGCTATACCAGGACTCAATCCGCAGAATGGGGATAGACCCTACCAAAATTTGCCATAGCAACACTTCCTTTAAAGGAGTAACGCCAGACCCTTATGCCAATTGTACGGGCTCCTTATTACTAGAAGTTGTGTTTGGTTCATCCGACAACTTCCATCACGAAAAGCTAATCTTCCATATCGCCCCATTTAAAAGTAGCCATCAAGCACTATTGGGACGCGAAGCTTTCGCCCGCTTTAACGCAATACCGCATTACGCGTCTCTTACACTCAAAATGCCCGATCCACGCGGTATCATCTCATTAAAAGGTAACTTCGAGTGTTCCTCGACTGCGGAAGAATGTGAGACTGCCTTGACAGCTACACACTAATCCGGCTTTGATGATCAAAGCTCCTAAACAGGTCATTCAGACCCCGGACACGGTTAGACGAGTCCGGTATAAATAAACAAGGGGCTTACTAGCCACATACCCCTTTACAAGGGGCTGAAAGCATGAACAATGAGAGCCAATAAAGCTCAATTTTATTCATTTTTTAAATCATGCTCCGTTTTAAATACATTTTTCGCACGCTCTTTTTCCACACTAAGTTCTTCTCTCTTTATAGATGAACAACGTGCTACACCCGTCCAGGATACAGCACAATGGAGACACAGGCGCAGACGTGCAGCAGGGACCTGTTACAAGGATTCTTTTCAGATTAAGACCCTGCGTAAACCTTTTTTACCGTCTCTTGTTGATACACATCCCCCGGTCTCTTACCATAACCGTGATGGAGGCTGGCGTTTTGGCATCGGCCGCGTCAGAAGTTTTTGTGCGTACCTGGACACTAGGGGCTTAGGGCATTTTTCTGCCCGTCATCATAAAGACCGAATACCTTAGGGAGTGTTCGGCGTCTCAAGTTAGGCCTTATATGCATCAGCTCCGAATCATGTCTTTGGTCAAATGTTGGGTTTGCCCGGCTCCTATGTTTTGCTGCCTTACGTTCCGCTCTATCGGCTAACGCGGCACCAGGAGAACTACTGCGATTGTGCCCCGGTTCGGCCGGGTGAGCACCTCAGTAGAGAAAGCCGAAAACTGACTGTCATGATATAGCGAGAGACTGGTCAACCACTCGATCGACCACCGGAATGTTTAGAATTCCTCTGCTTTGACGAATGACCGTTTCCCGATCAGGCACACACGCGCCCCGAGTTTGGAGAGCGCGGTGCCCCTAGGGGCTATATAGTAGCCCCACCATCGAAATCCTATGGCTAAGTGAAAGTGATAAAGCATTATAGTCCGGTTGCCTAGTTTGCTATGCTATCACCTCCTTCACAGGACCAAGACGTTGGATTAAGTGTGAAAATGCGCCTTTTTGCAAACACCCCCGCACCATGTGCGTGTGGGCTGAAGCCGAAGACTGCCATCTTTCAGGTTATATATACATATACATTAACGGCCGCACAGGAGATATTTCAATACTTGAACGCACAAGTATAAAAAGCCCTTATATTATAAATATAGTTTTACAAATCATACATGTCATTTGAACATAACGTTTTTCGAGCACTGCGACTCTATTAAGCGAGCGCCCCGCAGGACTTCCTCAAAATAGTGCTCGGCGGGTAATCGGCTTCTGTCCGAACCCCGGGATGCAACATCGGTGGCATCCATCTCTGCCAGCATGTTTTGACACGGGCGAGGGCGATCCGTGCACCCTCTATGCATGCCGACCGCTTCATCGCCTTGATATGCGGAACCGCATCAAGGAACTGCTGCACCAAGCCAAAATAACTCTCCGGCTTGGGCCTGTCCGGCCACAGATAAGCCAGGACATCCTTCATGGCAAGTCCGGACAACCTGTTCAGCTCAGCCCACTCAGCCAATCGATCAGTTAACGGAAGTGGACGCTCCGGACTATGGAATTGAGACCAAAAAAGCTCTTCCATCTCGTGATCCTTTTGGCTTCGGAAGTGCACAACCGCGTCCGCCGCACTCGCCGCCAAATTCAGATAAGTATCCTCCGCACCCCACAACTGGCCCAACTGAGCGTACTTCGGGTCCGTAAACTTCCTACGCAGCAGAAAGGGCTTTCCAGCCGCAATATCCCCGGCCTGATGCAGCTCCTCCTTTATAGCCCTCATCGCGGAGCGGGCATCTTTGGCTTCGGCAGTAGCCTTCTTCAGGTCCTCTTGCTCCGCTCGGCGTTCTCTTTCAAGAAGCTCATAGCGGTCGGTAGCATCCTTCAGCTTCACGGCCATTTCGGCCATCTCCTCCCTGCTTCGGCAGTGAGCAGCCTTTTCAGCTTTTAGCTCTTCGTCCGCCTTCGAGGCAGCCGCATCACTCTTTCTGGCTTGCTCCTTGACTCGGGCAAGCTCCGCCCGAAGCTCCTCCATAGCAGCGCACCATCTGCATCAAGCATACATATTGTCAGGCATGGGCATCAGCTCCCTTACCAGGTGACCGTGGAGAAGCCACCTACCTTGTGACTCGTCAAGCTGTTTATTGACCATCGCGATGTCCGCATCCGCAACGTCAAGTTGTCGCTTCAGTTCGGCAACTACATCAGTCCGGCCAGCCACCGAACGCCCCGCCACCTATACGGGAAGAGCGATACCTTTTAATTGAGATTATGATCCTCGGCACGCTATCGTTCTCGCCAACATACCGAGTCTCAGGGGCTACTATCTATACAGGGCGCATTCTAAGCGCAAAACTGTCAAAAAGTATGGTCATTTTTACGTACCTCAAACCCCATCAGTAAACTTCTGACGGCCTCATGCAACCCTCTCTCAGCGGATGAAATCCTTTCAATCACCGTACCCATTAATGTACGGTGATCTTCTGGGATAGACGCCCTCTCGAGCAGATCCTTCAGGTCCTCCGGCCGTACACCAGTTGGTGCCGAACTCTCCGGCCCCGCCGGACTCGGGGAGACCCTCCGCGATGACACCTCAGGGTCGTCCGCCCCGCCTGATGGTGCGGCAGATGGAGGCGTCTCGCTCTCCATCATCTCCGGACGAAGATCCCCCGAAGATGAGCTCTCCTGAGAAGGGCTGAGATCCGAACTACAAGGTAAGAACTTCGGTTATCCTCAGAAATAAAAACAGGGATGCCCTTATTATGAAACTCCTCTTTTCTACTTACGGCTCGCTGGAGGGCCGATTCCCTTGGGGAAATAGTGCGGCCGGGGTTTCCCCTGGCGCAGGACCCTCCGATGAAGATTTCTTCCCCCGATTTGAGGCCTTGACCTCCGGATCTTCGGAAGCGGTCCTCTTCTCCCCCTGGAGGGAGGGATTCTCGATCCCCCTTTCTTGAGAGCCTCTTTAGCAGAGGCAGTAGTTTCCCTATTTTCCCCTTCGCCCTCTTCTAAAGGCACAACCTCCAGCATCCTGGCTAACACGCGATCCGGCGTGGTCTCAGGGAGGGGGGCCGGACACCTTATTAGCTTTGCTTCTGCTATCCACTCGTGTTCAGGGGACAACTTTTTAAAAGAGCAAGAATATACGGATAGCACGTCCGAGCAAGGGAACTACTTACTTGAGTATCCGGGCGATTGCAGCTTAGGCCGGCATCCTCGGACAGGTCCGGACACATCTCTTGTGATCTGAAGAACAATTTATACATATCCATGGGCGTCGCACCCATGAAGTGGCGGAGAGCTTGCGGTCCCTCTGGATTGAATTCCCACAGCCGGAGAGGGCGACGTTTGCAGGGCAGAAGGCACCGGATCAGCATGACCTGCATCACTACGACCAGAGTGATCTCCCTCTCTTGGAGGTATCGAATCCGGCCCTGCAGTATTGGTATGTCCTTGGACGGCCCCCAGTCAAGCCCTTTGTTGACCCAAGACGCCAGCCGCTATGGAGGGCCCGTGCGAAAGACAGGTGGCGCCACTTGCCTGGTGCCCCTGGGAGCGGTGATGTAGAACCACTCATGTTGCCGCAAACCAAGCTCCTCTTGAAAAGACCCCTCGGGCCATGGAGCATCTGCCCTCTTGCTTATGACAGCCCCTCCGCACTCTGCCTGTCGCCCCTCGATCATCTTTATCTCCACGTTGAAGGTCTTGAGCCACAATCCAAAATGAGGGGTAGTGCGGAGGAAGGCTTCGCAGACAATAATGAAAGATGAGATGTGGAGGATGGACTCCGGAGCCAAGTCATGGAACTCCAGCCCATAATAGAACATGAGCCCCCTCACGAAAGGGTCCGTCGGGAAGCCTAAACCCCGACGGAAGTGAGACATGAACACCACGCTTTCACCAGGCTCGGGGGTGGGAATGACTTGCCCTTGGGCGGGCAGCCTATGCGAAATCTCGCAGGTTAGATACCTGGCCTCTCTCAGCTTTAGCACGTCCTCTTCCATGACGGAAGAAGGCATCCACCGGCCCTGTAGGTCGGAGCCGGACATTGTCGAAGGTCCGAAGTGCTCGAATCTGGAACTTTGGGTGTTGGAACTCGGGGCGAGGGGCGGATTTGATCAAGGATTGAAGAAAAGAAACATGCATTGGTCTCATTATAAAGGGGTAGAATACCAAGAGCCGTCCCCGTGACCATTTGGAACTCGCCTCCGATGGAGGGGGCGTGGCAACGGGCGTGGTTGGGTTACCCACGTCCGTATTGATAAGAATCCCGGAATAAGGGGACACGATCTCTGCTTTGACAAGACGTGCCAGGGAAACCGCTTCGCTAAACGCGCTGAGGTGGAATAATAAAAACAATTCGAGTAGAGGCTTGGCCGTGGCGCGATGTCATGCTACGAAATACGTCAGTAGATTGAAGTTGTGTAAATATTATTCTCTCTACGGTGGTATGTGGAATTTATTTTGCAGAGCCGGATACTATCCTGGTGTTCACAATCTTCTATGAAGAATTCGGAGGAGGAACCCGCCTTGCAATGCCTAAGACAATATCCGCGCCGGACTCGTCGTCATTGAAGCCTGGTTCAGGGGCTACTGAGGGAGTCCTGGATTAGGGGGTGTCCGGATAGCCGAACTATCATCATCAGCCGGACTCCAAGACTATGAAGATAAAAGATTGAAGACTTCGTCCCGTGTCCGGATGGGACTTTCCTTGGCGTGGAAGGCAAGCTTGGCGATACGGATATGTAGATCTCCTACCATTGTAACCGACTCTGTGTAACCCTAGCCCTCTTCGATGTCTATATAAACCGTAGGGTTTTAGTCCATAGGACGAACAACAATCATACCATAGGCTAGCTTATAGGGTTTAGCCTCCATGATCTCGTGGTAGATCCACTCTTGTACTACCCATATCAGCAATATCAATCAAGCAGGAGTAGGGTTTTACCTCCATCGAGAGGGCCCGAACCTGGGTAAAAACATCGTGTCCCTTGTCTCCTGTTACCATCCGCCTAGACGCACAGTTCGGGACCCCCTACCCGAGATCCGCCGGTTTTGACACCGACAACGACATAGCTCAAATGAGCTTTGTTTGCTTTGTTCGTCTCGGCCGGATTTGCTGTATCCGGCATGACGGTTATCGTCACGTATAGTGAGGCACCCACGCAATCCGTAGATCGATCTTGTTTGCCTTGCCTTGTCCTCCAATATATCTCGCAAGTCTGGCGAATTTCCCCGTGCCTTGGTACTTTTTGAGCGACGCCGGGGTGCGGCTTGAGTAGAGGGCCGAGAGGCCTCTCTGTCGCGGCCACGAGGTGGCCGGTCGACTGCATCATGCGCTGGTGATGTAGGTTTGGGTTCTTCCTCCTCTAATCGTGGTGGCAGCCTGCGTTCTGGGTAGCTCTTGGAGGGGCGTTCGAGTTCATACTCTTCGGCCGCAAGGCTTTCAGTCCATCTGTCAGCTAGCAAGTCTTGGTCAGCTATAAGTTGTTGCTGCTTTCTCTTGAGGCTGCTTGCCGTGGCCATAAGCCTACGTTTGAAACACTCCTGTTTGATGGGATCCTCAGGCACGACAAATTCATCGTCGTCGAGGCTTTCCTCGTCTTCGGAGGGAGGCATGTAATTATTGTCCTCTACCTCTCTATCTGCCGCTCTCTCATGAGGGCTGGCTTCTGCATCCTCCTGCGCTGAATCCTGCTGGAGGGGGTTGTCTTCGGCACTTTCCGGGGTGTTATTGTCTCCCGTGCCGGAATCACCATTTTTGCTATGGCAGGATTTAGAGCGGCGCCACTGATGCCGGCGCTTAGGCTGTTTCTTAGAGGGGTCATCCTCTGTTGTTCCATCGCCATTCCCATCTTTTGGGATGTCCACCATGTATATGTCGTATGATGAGGTGGCCTTCCAGTGCCCTGTAGGCGCTGGTTCTTGGTTGTCTTCTGCATCCTCGTCCATACCGTCGATGTCTTCGGAGTCGAAGTCGAGCATGTCGGTTAAATCATCGACAGTGGCCACGAAGTGGATGGTGGGTGGGCTTTGAATTTCTTTGTCGTTCGCATCCCAACCTTCCTGACCATAATCCGGCCAGGGCTCTCCTGATAAAGAGAGAGACTTTAGCGAATTTAAGATGTCACCAAAGGGCGAGTGCTGAAAGATGTCTGCAGCAGTGAACTCCATCATCGGCGCCCAATCGGATTTGATTGGCAGGGGCGCGGAAGGTTTGGAGTCCGGAGAGGAGTCCGACACCTTGGAGTCACGAGCTTCGCAACAGACAGGGTTGGTGTTCGGCTCAATCGCCGTAGAGATAGCACCCCCCGAGGCGGTGTCCAACCACCCGTCCTCGATCGGTGCAGTCGGCTCCGAGCTAAGGGTCGGAGCGGACACTTGTGCGGCCTCCAGGGCACTGTCCGGCGGCAGAGCTAGATCATGCCCATCGTGACAGTGCGGCGCGCTTGGCTGTGGCTCGAACCCGTCGAAGATCAAGTCTCCGCAGACGTGAGCCGTATAGTTCAAACTTCCAAATCTGACCTGATGGCCAGGGGTGTAGCTTTCAAACTGCTCCAGATGGCCAAGCGAATTGGCCCGCAGTGCAAAGTCGCGGAATACAAAGATCTGTCCGGGGAGAAAAGTCTCACCCTGTACCGCATCGTTGTGATGATTGGAGGAGCCATCGGGCCTAAAGATGACGACACAGAGGAACTCTCAATGAAAGCACCAATGTCGGTGTCAAAACCGGCGGATCTCGGGTAGGGGGTCCCGAACTGTGCGTCTAGGCGGATGGTAACAGGAGACAAGGGATACGATGTTTTTACCCAGGTTTGGGCCCTCTCGATGGAGGTAAAACCCTACTCCTGCTTGATTAATATTGATGATATGGGTAGTACAAGAGTAGATCTGCCACGAGATCAGAGAGGCTAAACCCTAGAAGCTAGCCTATGGTATAATTGTTGTTCGTCCTACGGACTAAAACCCTCGGGTTTATATAGGCACCGAAGTGGGTTAGGGTTACACAGCGTCGGTTACAATGGTAGGAGATCTACATATCCGTATCGCCAAGCTTGCCTTCCACACCAAGGAAAGTCCCATCCGGACATGGGACGAAGTCTTCAATCTTGTATCTTCATAGTCCAGGAGTCCGGCCAAAGGTGATAGTTCGGCTATCCGGACACCCCCTAATCCAGGACTCCCTCACCCAATGTCACTACAGAAAATATGTAGCCCATGGTTATTCTGGCCTATTTTTAAAAAATTGGTTATTGCGGCCACTAGCAAACCGCGGAAAAAGAACTGCACTGACTACAAGCAACCAAATAAACAAGACAACAAGGAATTAAATAAGCAGCAAACTTACGCTAGGCTATCACGGCTATTACACATATTACATCCACTGGGCATCAAAGTTCGCCACCAGTGCCAATAAACGCGCCGACAAAAGAATATACAAAACTAAGAGCACTTCAGAAGGCACTAGGCCTGGCCAGATCGCCCCCCCCCAAACAGCCGAACAAGCTGATTAGACCTCAGTTGTAGCAACGATAGATGCATCACCCGTAGCTATATGGCATGATGGTGCGTAAGGCAGTCCTCTGAGATCTTCATTACAGCTTTGACTTCAAGTCAGAGCTGAGCTAAAGCAAGCCTTTCCTCTTTAAGTTGAGACTGAAGAAGTCGAACTGATTGAGGCAGCGACTGAACAGAGGTTGTCTCACACCGGCTGGTGAGTAGCTTCAACTCACTGTCTTCATCAAGACAGGACCTTGGGGTCATCTCGCTGTCCTCAGGATGGTTTGGCTCACTATCTTCCCTAAAGTTCTTCCTGGCATAAGAGATCCGACTCTGAAAGAGAAACAAGGAGACACATAACATGTTTCACAATTATATAAGCAAATAAATGGATCTATTCTGCATAAGGAACATGTTTTTATAACTACAATTTGAAACTGGTAGTTATTGCAAACATCCAATCAGATGTAAACAACAAAGCAAACAGCAGTGGAGGAAATGATGCCTATCCAAATCTATACTAGAACAAAGTTTGAAGGCTTGAGAAGGATGAACTTACATTACATGTTAACAAGGGCGGGACAAATCCCTACTCCATGTTGATGGAAGGATAATTCAAGAAATTTCCCAAAGAAAATTCTTTATAAGCGTTGCCATTATTCTACATTTTGCAAAGAGTAAATATAGATCAAATAATATTGGAAGAAACAGACAATAATGAAGCTCAGGTGCATACTGATGATACATAATGAAATAGCAATTAATTAAGTACAACGTTACAAGGCAAAAGGGAGAGAGGTACTGACAAGAGCAATGTAGAGCCCAGTATTGTTGTGAGATCGTATGATCCTTTGAGCAAGGAGATTCATCTAAAATTAGTTTTCATACAAGAGAGAAGGTAAGGCACATGCAGAAATTTAGGAGTTCAAATTTTGAATTTATATCATAGACAGTACCTGATGCTGGGCTCTCAGCAGTTCTAATAGGGGTTTGGCCACTGGAGTAGGGGTAAAGTGTGGTACAGTTGGGTCTGTGTTTTCTGTTGGCTGTTGATCTATCTGATTTAACAGGTATCACTACCTTTTCCAAATACCTAGTTTGTACTCCTTGAGGATCTGCACTCACCCTCTTCCTTTTGGACATCTATTACGAAAGAACAATATTTGACTGGAAAAACATAGTATGACGACACATGGAATGGGTATAGAAAATGGATAGGTATGGCATATACTCATATATGATGCTTAAACTAAGCATATGGTGTAACAAAGTAGAAGTAATGCAAGAGGTCAGATGCAAAATATGCGCAACCAATACAACCTTGCCAAGTTAGAGCAAGCACCTTGATGGGTGAATAAGGTAGGCCATCCTCCACCATGCGAAGTTTGTTAGCCAGTGGATTGTTCCACAATATTCCTCTCGTGTGCCCATTCTCATATTCATTTTGATAATGTTCAGTATCTGACATGCATGAAAACATAAAAACAAGTGAGATTATCTTTGTAATGCAGAAGTGATTCTAATCCAATACTGCCTCCCTGTAAACCCCTTTGTGCTATCTCTGCAATTCTTTTAAGAGATGCCATGCATGATGTAATTTGGTTTGTGCATTAATATAATGTGGCCTACTACTCAAAATATGAGAGCTCCAGAAGTGATGAGACTTCGCAGATGACAGCTTCAACATATAGTAAAGAAGAACAAGTCGACCTGACCTGACAGATTCAAAATATACTAAGGGAGAACAACTTGACCTGACCAGTTGACCGTGAGAGAAGAGGATCATCTTAAAGAAGAGCAGAAGAGCAAGCAGATTGAAGATATTACAAGTCTTTCAATACAATGTCAGTTGGCCACCCATGATGAACCATAGCGCACAGAGAAATACTATCCTTTCCGGTCTCTCCATATGTGGCTCACATGCATTTCGAAACTAAAGTAGGAACATTTAGCTGACCAATTAAAAATCTCTCAGTTTTACTAATATCAGCATAATATCAGATATGAATTTGTACAAATAAGCTTGTTCAGCTCAATGGGTGGAGCAGTGCTATTTCGACACGAACCACATAGGCTGATTGTGGTCATCATAAAATAGGGAAACCAAATGCATGATGAGTACAAAGTTGACCGTGGCAGTGGGATGGCAGATCTGAAGCTGCAAACCGCGCAAAGGGTAGTTAGCAACCGATGTTTGCTTTGAAATAACAACTAAGATTTGGTATGGACAAGAAAGTACAGTCAAAAAGTGACAAAGAAATGCAATTCTGCTGTCTCTCTATATGTCGCGACATGCATTTGAAAACTCAAGTGGGACCTTTAGTTAACCAATTAAATGTGTCTATTAACTAATACCAGTATCATATCACAATCATATTTGAACAACTAAGCATTTGAATTTTGAGTGTTGTGTGGTTTAGCTTGAAGGGTGGAGTACTGCTAGTACGACAGAAAGCACATACGCAGATCATAGTAGAGTAGATAAAAGGGGAAAACCCTTAGCATCAAGAGAAAAATCAGGAAAGTGGAACTAGTTGGACCAATGGGTGGCGCACATGCTTATCAAAACGAATATATGAACATTAGGTGACCAATTAAACGTTCTTTGTTTTAGAGATATGAGCATCATATCAGATTCGTATTTCAACACGTAAGCTTTGGGTTGAGGTCTTGAGGAGCAGTGCTAGCACGACACGAAGCACCTACGATGATGGTAGTGAATATAAAGGGGGAAACCATAAGCTTTACGAGTATAGTGTCCGTGCCATGGCGGATCTGAAGGTGCAAACCGGACAAAGCTACTTCGCAACCAATGTTTGCTTTCAACTAGCCACTACGATTTGGTACGGACAAGAAAAGTATAGTAAACAAATTATGATCTATGTTTTGGGTGAGATCAATAACTTAAGCACATATGGAAGAGTACCACTTCACTTGCGATGCCGTGTAGGCCTCTGCTGATACGTTGAGGGTGCTGCGGGTGCGATGGCTGTCAGCGGCGGGGAAGAAGACTTTAGACGTTAGATAGCCGGGTCGGGGGATAAATACTGTTGGTGTGGACGAGACGGTCGTAGGAGCGGCAACGGCAAGGTGGACAACGGCGCCGATGAAGCGAGAGGAGGCAATGAAAGGACCCTAGTCCAGCTCCATGGATGAGACACGTTCATCTCTTACAGTGGACAACGGGGTAGGGGTAGCGGCTCCGGCAAGGTGGAGGATGGGGTGGAGGATGGGGTGGCAGACGAAGGAGGCTGGCCGTAGTGGGGAGGTTGTCATGACGCTGATGATGTATGAATGGGGAAATGGAGGGGAGGGGGGATCTCAAACTTTGGGACGCACTTCTCTGAAATGTGGGAAAGTTACGAACTTATCCCCCATTTAAAATTTAGGACATCGCGTCGGTTGGGGATAGGACGGTAATCTTGCATCTCCCAAATATTTGCTGGTAACTATTTTGGGCGAGGAGAGTGTGTTTTGCCGCCCACGGTTGGCGCCCACAGTGTATGAACAGGGATGATAGGTAGGGTAGTTGTGTCACGTCTGAGGGATGTTACATATCTGCCCCTATTTAAAATATTAGCCTACATCGATTTCGGACGAGGAGAGTTTGTTTTGCCGCCCATCGTGTATGAATGGGGAAATGGAGGGAGAGACACATGTCTTTCGGACGAGCTTGAATCAAATGTGTTTTCCCACCCACGTTTGGCGCCCACCATGTCTGAATGGGCTCAGAGGCCGTCGTGTCTTGTCTGAGTAAAGTTACTAGTCTACCCATATCGATAGCAGTATAAACCTGGTCGATAAGGATGTCAAGTGTTAGGGGTAGACAGTAATTTCCATCTCGCAAACACTTGCTTCGGGCAGCCCACAAATTATAGTGGGTGTTTAACCGCTTCGTTCAAAACTTGGGATAATTAGCATTCACGTTTGCCTTGGGCCCTGGCAAACTAAATTCAAATCCAATTTGTATTCGATTATGAATATCCACATATAATTCTACATTTTGTTATTTATTTCTACAAAACCACAATAAAGATTTATTCCACTTTTATATATGATTATGATTTAGAAATACCGTGATCTTCGAATTCAGTAGGTTGGATACACTTTGTGTCAAACAATTATTTCATCCAATACAATATGCTCACACAAAAAATAGTTCACCTTATGTCAATCATACAAGTACTGAGGATTACCTCGCCTAAAAAAATCGGATCATTATAACACATGGACAACATAGGGGGTCTTACAACATAATAAATTTAGAGACATGACACAACATGCAAGTACAATAATCTAATCATAATTTCAACTAGTATCTAAAGAAGAACCGGGATTATCCTGGGCTCCAGATAGCAGAAACAGCAGGACCTCCTCCGTCTTCAGATGCAACATTCTTTCTTCCTCCAATTCTTGGGTTGCTTGCATAATGTGTGCCGCTAATTCCATAATTTCCAGCCTCAAGACAAAGATTACCTCATTCATGGTAGCCACACCATCTCTTTCTACCTCTAGTAGAGCCTCAAGAACTATAATATCTATGCTCAGACTGCTCTCCGGCGGTGTTGCCTCTGAACTGCTACCATCTGGTAACATGGACGGTGCACTGCTTCCACAAATAGATTCTGGGGTTGTACATTGTGTCCTAGTGTGAACGGCATCCTGAAAGGTTTCTGCTGGACATAAGTAAGAGATAGTTATCGCATGATCTAGGCAGTAAGCTTACATGGTAAACGACATATGAATTATTGCCGAGCATGTCAAGCTATTTTTAAATGGTTCGAAGCAACATCATCCGAAAAGAAATTAAAATGGTAAGATGAAACTAGGGATGTAAGAGGAAAATAAACAACATCCGCCAGTCCCATCTAGTTAGTTTTTGCTAGCTCCCTAGTTCATTTTCCTCAAAAAACAAAAAGCTCTTTTGAACTATCATACCACTAGTGGACTTTAATCGGGATTAAACGGGACCCAGTTGACATCCCTAGTTGAAAGGGAGTGTACCACCGCTATATTTAAGTTGCCAAGGCATCTAAGTAGTTGAAATAATCTAAGAAAGCACTTAACAATGTGGCCTCATATAAACTACGAAGATAGTCTTGTGATGAAGTTCAGAGGAATATTTAAGGACTCAAATCAACTAGGCATGCATTTCTTTACAATAGTACAGCAGGCACTGCTGGCATATTGACCAACTCAGGTATACGTAACAACAAACAAGCATTCGATTCAAGCAATACAGCAAAGCAGACAACTGAACTATTTGTAATTCTGTAGGATTACAGGTTGAGGGCACAAGCCAAGAAAGGAGCCCACTCACATTTCATTTCACCTGTACTAAAACACATTGGCTTACCATATGTTGTTGTGAAGCCTCGATGTTATTGCAATGTTCTTTGAAGATATCATCTGCATCCCATGGTTGCAAATCTAATTGTCGTAGTTTATTTTGCACCCTCTATTTAGGTAAAATTAATTTTAATCGCATGCACTGGTCGAAATTGATCATCAATGGTTCATCTAAACTAATGAAAGAAGGGTGTGTGCATACATGACAATATATCTGCTTCCCTCTATTTTTATGCTTGTTCGAGGTGCCAGCCCCAAAAGAACAAATATTTTGCTTGATGGGGTTGGCAGCTCCATAATTAATAGAAGCATCATATTAGTCATGCAACTTGGGAAGATCAAGAACACACAAACATGTTATGAACAGAGGCTCGGAGTAGTGATGTAATAGCTAGCATCAGAAAATGTAGGGTAAAACGAACAAAAAGGAGCGGAACCACATGCTAGTTTGCTGATGTGTAATTAAGCATAGAGAACATTAAGCAGTCTGATGGAACCAACAGGTGGCATCAGAACAACACCATTATCATAAATATAGCATTCAAGAAGTAAAATAGTAGGCAGTGATATCTAGGAAGTACAGTAATACTTAGGACAAAACTAAAGCATATTAACTATATGTGCACTGGTATGTAATTTAGCACATGTAACATGTTCACTGCCAGAAGTATGGCCCTACAGGTGCAAGCAGCATAACGCGTCTCATGAAAAACTGAATGATGCCCTAAAGAAATTCAAAGGTGCGGTGCTTATGCTAAGAAAGTGAACGTAGGCGCCGGCCGTTGGATAATAGTACCTGATTCTCGGCGGCGTATGGGTATCATTGTCATACTTGATAGATAAGGATCGTCGATGGTGCTCGTGTTGCGGTTGAGTTTGGGCCGGCTGTCGCCGCTGCTGAAGCGGCTCCGGTGCTACGGTTGCGGCGCCTATGGAGATACAAGAAAGCTCATCTATGGTAAGTGAACAGTTGCACGATAAAGAGAAAAATTGAAGGAGTACAGATCGAAATAACCTGATGAGGCTGCAGCGTCGGTAAAGCAGGGCCGGTGGAGTTGAATATGGCGTCCGTGGAGTGGGTCTGGTGCAGTGGACGACGGCTTCAGCGGGCGCGTTGTACAGTGCTTTCAGTGAGGCGGATCTATTGCGGCGGACGAGGGCTTGTATGAAGGGTCGGCGAAGGGGCGGACGAGGGAGTCAGTGAAGGGCCTACACTGTGGTGGATTAGGGCACCGGTTAAGCAGATCCGGTGTAGTGGACCATGATGGCGGTCAAGGAGATCTGGAGCGGTGGACAAGCCAGTCGCTGAAGCGACTCCGATGAAGTGGTGAGTTGGCAGTTCGGGGTTCCAAGGTGCGGAAGGTAGATCCGGCGTGGTGTGAGGTCCACCGCTGCGGCGGAGGACTAGATTTGGTGGTTTGCCGTGGTTGGGGGGGGGTCGGGGAGGGGAAGGGGAGGGGCTCTGGGGAAGAATATTGGGGGCAAAGAGGGGAAAACAATGGAGTTACCAAAGCATCCCTTTTCCGTTCATGTGGCAGCAGTAAAACAGGAATATCGCAGGGCTAAACTTTCGGGCGCGAGATATTTTGATGTGAGCGGGAAGTTTGAAAGATTTTGGCACCTGCAATTATATTCTGCTCTTGTACGGCCGACTATGATATCACGGCCGAGAATTTGTTTGTTTTGCATGGAAAAAAGTGCAAGTTTTGAAAATCAATGTCTCCAACTCGAAACTTAGATTGTCTATTCAATTCAAATATGGATCATTGAGCTACCACAAGCAAATACCATCATACGGTCCAATTCAAATGAAATTCCAAATGTGTTTATCCTAAATATGATGACAAAAACAAAAATGTGTAATGTGTATGAATAAAGTGGATGATTATAAAGTTTGAACATGCCCGTATGTGTATATATCTAGGTTTGATATATGAATTCGAAATCACGAAATCCCGGCTTAAAAAATGTACCTCCATGTAAATGAATTACAAAAGCTAATGATGGAGTCGAATTCCAATCTTAGGTTTGTAATTCTGGTACATCAAGGTATATCACGGATGTTCAAAAGTATCGTTATCTCATAGTCCAAACTGTGAAACAAATTGATCAACCATGAGTGCACACACTATTGACCATGTATATCTCAATTATGCTAAATTACCTCTAATATAGACACCTCACTCTTTATCTAAAGCCAACCCCCCTCATCGCCCCCCACACACGCACAGAGAAGTCGTTCTCTGCCCCAAACACCAACACACGAGCACATTAACACCCCTCTCTCTTCTAAAGGCCGGACCCCAATATAGGTCTCTATCACTTGGTCTCTCGGGCATGCACACATATCTTCCCCCACTCTCTAGGTCTCCCGGCATCTCTATTTCCTAAGCACATGCACTATGTAGAGTGTATCTTTCCCATACACACAAAATGTCGCCCCCAAACGTCTATCTCCCTAGTTATGTGGTTCTCGCACACTCACCTCACAAACCACCCACACTGTAAACAAGCACACTTTGTCTCCTTGTGCACCATTCTCCTCTTTCTATCTCTCCCACATGCGGACCCACCCCAGCTCCTTCCATGTATACATATATGTCGTGACTCTTTCCATAGCTCCCTAATGTATCATCGTTCTTGATCTTGCACATTGTTCTCTACACCATCTATTCTAGATCTCTCATGAAGTCCCATCACACACACGATGACTCACTTCCCTTGCGTCTCCGTACATAGGCTAATTTAGAACAACATCAACATTGTCTCCCTATCTATACGCCATTTATGGACACAAACGACCCCTCTCTCGCCCCCTCTCTTCCTCTCTCTCTCCATTGCTAGCTCTCTCTCTCTCTTTCTCTCTCTCTCTCTCTCTCTCGCTCTCACACCCCTCTCCCACACACACTCGATGTCTCTTCCAAATAGTCTGCTCCCCCTGCCAGCACCCATGCTATCCCGCTACTATACATGTCACACCATTCCCCCTTCCCTTATACTAGGTTTACATCATTAGTGGTCTCTCTACTCCACATACACACACTCCCCCTCACACAAAACACGCGCACAAACACACACAGACACGCACAAAGACCCAATTATCTAGATCCTCATCTCTCCCCATGTCCGCATGTGTATCTCACACACTTACTCTCTAATTATGTATATATGTCTCCATGTTACACAATACAAAGCCCCATGTACATGCCTCTCTCTATCCTCCACACACATAGACACAAAGAATATGTTATCATTGCCTCAGTCTCTAGACATATCACACACGTACACTGCCTCTCTCTCTCACAAACACACTCAACAAGGGTTTCCCCGTGAATAACTTACCGTCTATTCATCAACAGTCGTGGCAGTACGGCGAACATGAGATGTGAAAAAGAATAAATCTACACGTGCTTAGACCACCTAGTATGACTACTAGGACTAGAGCAAGCCAAAAAAAGCACGCCACCGTCACCCCCTCCTTATCGGCGACGGGAAAACCTTTGTTTTCCACAGTCTAGAAGTCATTGTGCTAAGGCCCCACATGCTGAGGCGTTGAATAGAATATAGATGCTAGTTTACATAAACAAGTATCAATAATACGTTTGTATCTCCATACTTATATTTCTTCTCTTATAAAAAATCGAGTTGGTGATGATGGTACGCATGCCATCTTGCAATATACACCGTCCGATCTATATCTGATGGATAGAAATTAAACTAAAAGATACCCGTACCCCTCTCCACATTTGCAGACAAGGCCTTCCCTAGTTCATCCTTATCTCTAACAACCTCATTGTTGATAAATTAAGAAAGGAAGCCTCTGGAACAATTTGGCCTGCTGGCCGCTGCCAGCGTCGTCAATCCCCATGCCTCCGCTCAGTCCGACCACCAATTGCCACCACGCCCCACTCATCTTCACTTTATCTCCTATTTCTCGAGATATCATTAGTTTTTACACATGGGATTACTCCCGCATGGGTCAATCACAACAAGTGTTTTATAAAAAAATGCATCTTGATGTTCCGTGCAATGCATGGATCTTGCTAGTACTACTATAGAAGGCTAAGTTGGTGATGATGGTGTGTCTTCCATCCCTCGTTTCTGACCATTAGATCTACATCTAATGACGGTGCGGTAAGTTGTTGCCTTTTCTCACCAACATCCCACTTGTCTACCAATTTGCAGAAAAACCCATAATTAGTATCTTAAAACCAACCACATCCCTCCCTGACCTCACCAAAACAGCCCAAGGAATATATTCTAATTGAAACATAATATATCTCTAGTGATATATATATCAAAATTGGAGTGTTCTGTATCAAGTTTGTGAATAAGTATTATTCTAATTATGATTCGGTGCAACGCACATGAACATTGCTAGTATTTCCAACCATGCAATTTTTTCCTAGTATTCCATAGTTTTGAGTTTTCCATCAAGATATTAGTCACTCATGGTTGATATTTACTTTCAATCATGTACACATATGTGATATGTCTCCAATGTATCTATAATTTTTGATTGTTCCATGCTATTATATTACCCGTTTTGGATGTTTATGGGCTTTACTTTACACATTTATATCATTTTTGGGACTAACCTACTAACCGGTGGCCCAGCCCGTATTGCTGTTTTTTTTGCCAATTTCAGTGTTTCAAAGAAAAGGAATATCAAACGACGTCCAAACGGAATGAAACCTTCGGGAGCGTGATTTTTGGAACAAACGTGATCCAGAGGACTTGGAGTGCAAGTCAAGAAGCAGCTGAGGCGGCCACGAGGGTGGAGGGTGCGCCCACCCCTACAGGGCGCACCCCCTATCTTGCGGGCCCCTCGGGCGGCCACCGACCTACTTCTTCCTCCTATGTATACCCACGTACCCCGAAAACATCAGGGGAGCCAACGAAAACCTAATTCCACCGCCGTAACCTTCTGTATCCGTGAGATCCCATCTTGGAGCCTTCGCCAGCGCTCTGCCGGAGGGGGAATTGACCACGGAGTGCTTCTACATCAACATCGTAGCCCCTCCGATGAGTTGTGAGTAGTTTACCACAGATCTTCGGGTCCATAGTTATTGGATAGATGGCTTCTTCTCTCTTTTTGGATGTCAATACCATGTTCTCCTCGATCTTCTTGGAGATCTATTCGATGTAACTCTTTTTGTGGTGTGTTTGTCGAGATCCGATGAATTGTGGGTTTATGATCAAGTTTATCTATGAGAAATATTTGAATCTTCTCTGAATTCTTTTATGTATGATTGCTTTATCTTTGCAAGTCTCCTCGAATTATCAGTTTGGTTTGGCCTACTAGATTGATCTTTCTTGCAATGGGAGAAGTGCTTAGCTTTGGGTTCAATCTTGCGGTGTCCTTTCCCAGTGACAGCAGGGGCAGGAAGGCACGTAATATATTGTTGCCATCGAGGATAAAAAGATGGGGTTTATATCATATTGCATGAGTTTATCCCTCTACATCATGTCATCTTTCTTAATGCGTTACTCTGTTCTTTATAAACTTAATACTCTAGATGCATGCTGGATAGCGGTCGATGTGTGGAGTAATAGTAGTAGATGCAGGCAGGAGTCGGTCTAGTTGTCACGGATGTGATGCCTATATACATGATCATGCCTAGATAATCTCATAATTATTCGCTTTTCTATCAATTGCTCGACAGTAATTTGTTCACCCACCATAATACTTATGCTATCTTGAGAAAAGCCACTAGTGAAACCTATGGCCCCCGGGTCTATCATTTATCGTATAAGCTTTCAATCTACTTTTATTTGCATCTTTACTTTTCCAATCTATATTATAAAATACCAAAAATATATTTATCTTATCATACTATCTCTATCAGATCTCACTTTCGCAAGTGGCCATGAAGGGATTGCCAACCCCTTTATTGCATTGGTTGCGAGTTCTTTGTTTGTTTGTGTAGTTGCGTGGGACTTTTGAGGAGCCTCCTACTGGATTGATACATTGGTTCTCAAAAACCGAGGGAAATACTTACGCTACTATTGCTGCAACACCCTTTCCTCTTCAAGGAAAACCAACACAAGCTCAAGATGTAGCAATATGCACTATGTAACTAGCCTTGCTTATTGGTTTCCAAAGCTTAACTTTCACTCCTACTTACAATATGTAGAGTATTTAACAAAAAACTACCACTCTCAACCAGCTGTAGGAAGAATCTATTGTACACAAAATAGAAAAAAAATACCCAAAATTTCTTAATCCACGCCAAAAACTACTACCTAGTACCGATTAGGCTTGTTTAAACCCATTTATGACAGGGTTGGCCCACACGTCCGTGCTGACGAGGCAGCTTAAACCAACACGTTTTGTTTGACCGTTGACACGAGGGACCCCCATCTGACCTTCTATCCTGTTATTCCCCCTAAATCATTATTTTTCCAAAACATTACTTCAAACAGTACTGATGCGTGTTCGTCGGTGGTGCCAGCGATGAGCGAGTTGGCCGCCGCTTCGCCGGACGGGCCGGACGCCGCGCTGGCCTGCGCACGGGTTGGTAGGCTGGCCCGAGCAAGACTCACGAGCAAGAAAGCCACTGCACAGGCCCTCACTCGAGCTAGACGTCTGGCCTTAGCGCGGCGCGTGCGAGCAAGCCGCCGTGTCGCCGTGCCAATCTAGCTAGGAAACCTTGCAGACAAGCACCTGGCCGGAGCTATCTTGGCTAGCTAGCAGCCGCGAGCGCCGAATGGAGTTGGCATTCGAGCTGGCGCAAGATGGGCTCCGCACCGCTGGCGGTTTTGACCTCGCCTTCTACCGGTGGCGCTAGCTGCGTCCCATGGCCGAGGATGACTAGGTGGATGGGCTGGAGGTAGGAGGTCTCTCGTGGATTTTTGTGCAGACTGACATGTAGGTCCCACAAGTCATAACGCTTGGGTGTGTTTGTAGGGTGTATGTAGGGTGCATGAGCCCAAGAGTTCCCTTCTCGACCAACTTTTGGGTGTTTGGTAGAGTGTATGGAGGGTGCATGAGTCCACACTAGCTTAGCACAAATACACTAGAAGCATGCATGAAGAAAGCATGCATGAAGAGGGGTGTTGAGTTGAGCATGCATGAAGAGGGAACTACTATGCTGAGACAAGAACGCAACCAAATAGAAGGCGTTGACTTAATGGGCGACATGGGTTGAAACGTGCCTATAACGACACTTTGTAGAGTAGTCATTTCTTGGTAGGGCTGGTTGGTAAGAGCAGGTACAATGGTTGATAAGGTAGTCTTATCTTAAGTCTGCCACGTATGCTAGTGGTAGTAGTTTCTTGGCATTATTAGTGGTTTCTTGCATTATTAGGGGTTTCTTGTAAGGAACAATGTACTACTAGAGACAAAAGGCGATTCTAGGTTGCGTTGTACTACAGCGAGTACTACTAGTGGTCGCGGGAGTGTATACCTCGTTTTGCGGGTTCGATCCCGGCCGAACGCACGGCGGCCTTTTTTTTAAAATAGTAACTTCACTGCGAGCCAATATTTTACACGGGTAATTTGAGTTTTGAAGTCAAACGGACGTGCGGCACCACAATTTGGGTGCACTGGATAGCCTAGCTACGTGAACGGGTTTTCCTTCCCAGCATCTCGTGGCTCGCGTGCTCGCCATAGCCGCACCTCGCTTGCAGCTTCCTCATCAGCTAGTAACATATTTAAACTAGCGCCTCCCAATTAAGCCCGAGGAGCCGAAAAAGCCTGGCGGGGCATTGAGAACTGTGCAATATGGCTCTGTACGTAAAGTTCTCTACTACTACTCTATAGCTTGTGGCGTTGCACGCATGGACTTCACTCCATTATCGGCTCTACTATAAAAGAAATTCCTCTTGACGTGTTTTTTTGAAACGGAGGCAAAAGCTTTGCTTCATCTCATTCATAAAGAAGGAACTACTAACAAAGTTCGACGAGATCCATTACACCTCCACAAATGGAAGCGAAAATCCTAGTCTCGCTGTATCAAATAACTCAAATGTTCTACCCCCGCAGTAACTGTAGCTGACAAACAGGCTGCTAGTGTGTGCGTGAGAGGAGCGGTTGAGTAGGCCAGCTACGTGAGAGGAGCGGCTGAATAGAGCACCACGAGTACCCACTAGCCCACTACGCAGGTGTACTTTCCCTGCATTGATAGTACAGCGATGGTTCTAGAGAACAATAGTACCCTCCACTTCTAATTGTAGCTCCTTGGCCCTGAGATTCAAGAGTTCAAAACTGGTGCACTATACTAGACTAGACTAGAAGTACAATAAATCGCACTACTAGTTGAGAAAAAATAGTACTAGTACTGCTACAGTACGAGTACGTACTCCTACGTCACATAATGTAAGACGTTTTTTGACACTAGTTGGCGTGTACAAAAAATAGAAAAAACATACCCAAAATTTCTTAATCCACGCCAAAAACTACTACCTAGTGCCAAAAAATTCTTACTAGTGCTATTATTTGCAGTATAATGCAATCCCCTAATGTCCCATAATGCTAGTACAAGTAGTAAATAACAGCCTCACCCCTTCGCTAAGGAACGATCTACAATTGGAAGGGACAAGGCCCTGCGGTTACTACACTCTTATCTCCTCCTCGCCAGTTCCCCTCCCCCGAAGAGAAGGCAGTCCATCGCTGCTCCCATGGATTCGCCAGGCGGTTCTCCTCCTCGTCGGGGCTGGGAGACCTTGGACGACTTTCCTCCGAGAGAAATCGCACGCTGCTCCAACGTCCTCACCGCCACAAGACTCGGCGCTTCCTGCACCAACTTTTTCAAGACGGTGCTTAAACAAGCTTGGGAAAAGGCCATGCCTGTTGGTATTCCATGCGTCCTCGAGGAGAAGATTCTTCTATGGGACAATCCTTCGAACAGTACACCGCTCCCTGGCCATGGTTGCATGTTGACTCCGCCAGAGTTGCCGACGTTGAGAGGTAGTCGGATTTTTTCCGATTGGCAGGTCAGTAATGGAGTTTGATCATGTAGTACTTAGTTATTCCATTTCCATCCCGTAATTTCTCCGCTGCCCACCGTCTTATATATAGGTCTGGGTCGCTGAGGGAGTCCTGGATTAGGGGGTCCTTGGACAACCGGATTATGTACTTATGCCGGACTATTGGACTATGAAGATACAAGATTGAAGACTTTGTCCCGTGTCCGGGTGGGACTCTCCTTTGCGTGGAAGGCAAGATTGGCAACTCGGATATGTAGATTTCCTTCTCTATAACCGACTATGTGTAACCCTAGCCCCCTCCGGCGTCTATATAAACCGGAGGGTTTAGTCCATAGGACAAGAACAATCATAATCATAGGCTAGCTTCTAGGGTTTAGCCTCTACGATCTCGTGGTAGATCAACTCTTGTAATACTCATATCATCAAGATCAATCAAGCATGAAGTAGCGTATTACCTCCATAGAGAGGGCCCGAACCTGGGTAAACATTGTGTCCCCTGCCTCCTGTTACCATTAGCCTTAGACGCACAGTTCGGGGCCCCCTACCCGAGATCCACCGGTTTTGACACCGACATTGGTGCTTTCATTGAGAGTTCCACTGTGTCGTCACGGTAAGGCTTGATGGCTCCTTCAATCGTCTACAACAATGCGATCCAGGGTGAGGTTTTCCTCCCCGGACAGATCTTCGTATTCGGCGGCTTTGCACTACGGGCCAACTCGCTTGGCCATCTGGAGCAGATTGATAGCTATGTCCCTGGCCATCAGGTCAGGTTTGGAAGCCTGAACTACACCACCGACATCCACGGAGACTTGATCTTCGATGGATTCGAGCCCATGACAGGTGCGTCGAACAGTCACGATGAGCACGACTTAGATCTGTCATCGGACGGTGTTCGGGAGATCACACCTGGAGCTGCCCCGGCTCTAAATCCGGAGCAGACCGTGTCGGATCTCACTTCCAACGAGGTCTGTGTCAACGGACCTCCGGACTCGTCTCCAGTCATAGGTTTTGAACCGCGTGCATCCGTACCCACCGAACCTGACTGGGCACCGATCATGGAGTTTAGCTCCATGGATATCTTTCAGCACTCGCCCTTGGGCAATGTGCTAAACTCATTAAAATCTCTCTCCCTATTAGGAGACTCTTGGCCGAACTATGTCCCGCTTGAGTGGGAAGCGGACAACGAAGATATTCGTTCCCCACCCACCACCCACTTAATAGCCACTGTCGACGACTTAACCGACATGCTTGATTTCGACTCCGAAGACATCGACGGTATGGACGACGATGCCAGAGAAGAATAGGAACCACCGCCCAAAGGGTGTTGGAAAACCACCTCATCATATGATATATACATGGTGGACACACTAAAAGAAAGCAATGGCGATGAGGCAACAGAGGATAATCTCCTTGAGAAGTAATCTAAGCATCGGCGTCAGCGGCGCCGCTCTAAGCCCCGTCATAGCAAAAATAGCGATACCGGCACAAGAGGCAATAGCACTCCGGATGATGCCGAAGACGAAAACAATCCCGCCTAGCCAAGCTTCGAGCAAGCCAGACGGGAGGATGGGCAAGCTAGCCCTGATAAATAGGCAATGGATGGAGACTCACAGGATGACAATTACATGCCCCTCCCCGAAGACAAGGTGAGCCTCAGCGACGAAGAATTTATCGTGCCTGAGGATCCCGTCGAGCAGGAGCGCTTCAAGCGCTGGCTTATAGCCACTTCAAAAAGCCTTAAGAAAAAGCAGCAGCAGCTTCAAGCTGATCAAGATCTGCTAACTGATAGATGGACTAAGGTCCTGGCAGTCGAGGAATACGGACTCGAGCGCCCAACCAAAAGCTACCCAAAGCGCAGGTTGTTACCTCAATTCGAGGAGGAGGCACTAGAGCCTACACTACCACCGCAGGATGCGGCTAACCGGCCGCCTCGTGGCCGAGATAAAGCGGCGTATTAGCCCGAACACAAGCCCGCACCCCGTCGCCAAACAAATAAAAACACGAAGGCCAGGGCTGCACACATGACCTGTGAAACGAATTGGAAAACAAAGAAGGACAGTCAAGATCGATCTACGGATCACGGGGGTGCGCCCCAACGCGTGACGATGACCGCCGCGCCGGATATACTAAATACAAATCCGAGCGGGACGAATACAACCGACCAGACTCATCTGAACTACGTCGTGATGTAGCCCGGCATAGAGGCTCCGCACACCCCCTATGCTTCACTGACGAAGTAATGGATCATGAATTCCCAGAAGGGTTTAAGCCCGTGAATATCGAGCTCTACGATGGGACTATAGACCCCACGGTATTGATAGAAGATTTCCTTCTCCACATTCACATGGCCCCCGGGGATGATCTACATGTCATCAAGTACCTCCCACTAAAACTCAAGGGACCGGCTCGGCATTGGCTGAATAGTTTGCTGGCAAACTCCATTGGAAGTTGGGAGAACCTGGAAGACATATTCCTGGATATCTTCCAGGGCACTTATGTACGGCCACCAGAAGCTAATGATTTAAGTCACATAACCCAACAGCCCAGAGAGTGAGACAGGAAATTTTGGACTCGATTCCTAACTAAAAAGAACTAAATTGTCGACTGTCCAGATGCCGCAGCCCTAGCGGCCTTTAACCATAACATCCGTGACTAGTGGCTTGCCCGACACCTCGGCCAAGAGAAGCCGAAGTCCATGGCAGCCCTCACGACACTCATGTCCCGCTTTTGTGCGGGCGAGGATAGCTGGCTCGCTCGTAGCAACAGCACATTAAGAAATCCTGGCACCTCAGATGCCAGAGACAGCAACGGCAAGCCCCGACGCAACAGACACAAGCATCACAATAATGGCGATAACGCCAAAGACACGGCCGTCAACGCCAGATTCAGTGGCTCTAAGTCTGGTCACCGGAAAAAGCCATTCAAAAGAAACAATCCGGGCCCATCTAGTCTGGACCGCATACTCGATCGTTCATGTCAAATTCACGGCACCCCCGATAAACCAGCAAACCACACCAACAGAGAATGTTGGGTGTTCAAACAGGCCGGCAATTTGAATGCCGAAAACAAGGAAAAGGGGCCGCATAGTGATGACGACGAGGAGCCCCGGCCACCGAACATAGGAGGACAGAA
>NC_057798.1:629841873-629870407 GCF_018294505.1 Triticum aestivum
AAAACGGTAAATATGATATACGCCACCCATATTCCCAAGCGGGAGCGGAAGCATGCACTAAGGGACGTCTACACGATGGAGCCAGTCGCCCCAAAGTTCAACCCATGGTCTTTTTGTCCGATCACCTTCGATCGCAGGGACCATCCGACCAGTATCCGTCATGCCGGTTCGGCCACGCTGGTCCTCGACCCCATCATTGACGGATTCCACCTCACACTACAAAAAAAATACACTTCCGTGATGATACATGTTTGTCACAGTAGGTCACATTTTTTGTCTTGCATGTACATCCATGACAAATTTATGACAGAATCAAGATAGTCATACATGTGCTGTCGTAGAAGTGTTCCATGACATTACCAAAATTATCATCACAGAAGTGTCCACTTCCATGACGATAAATCGCTCATCACAGAAGTGCTTTCGTCAAGGGTGACCGACACGTGACATCCACCGTAACGGAACGCTGTTAAGTTATCGGGTCGGGTTTTGGATCCGATAACGTGTTAACAGCCCCGACCAATGGGGATTTTCCACGTGTAAAATCATCATTGGCTGGAGGAAACACGTGTCGGCTCACCGTTGGGACATATGTCATCCACTCATTGGACGGAAGACGCCTATGGTACGTCGACACATGGCACGACCCAACAGAGGCCCATTCTTGTGAAAAGGCCGGCTCAGTAAAAATTAGCAGGCCAACCCATATAAGGCCTACTTGTGTGAGGTCCATTTAAGCCCATAGCCCATACAAGATGAACCAATTCAACCCGTCAACGACCCGTTAAAGATTTGACACCATTGCAGCCCATCGTCAGTTCGAGCCCGTTAACAGCCCGCTATATGTCTGGGCTCAATATCGGCCCGATGAGATTTCGGCCTGTTAATGGCCCGTTTAATGGATGCGCCAATTTTCAGGATGTACATCTTTCGGCCTTTTAGCGACCCATTTAAATGTTGGGCTAGTTTCCGGCCCGGTGTGTCTTTCAGTGTGTTGATGGCCCATAAATCTGATGGGCCATTTGTTGTCGGACCTGAGTTTCGGCCTTTTAGCGGCCCATTTAAGTGTTGGGCCAATTTTCTGGCCCGGTGTTAGTTTCAGCCTGTTGACGGCCCATAAATCAGTTGGGCCATTTTTAGTCGGACCTGAGTTTTGGCCTTTTAGCGACCCATTTAAGTGTTGGGCCAATTCCTGGCCCTGTGTGACTTTCGGCCTGTTAACGAACCATAAATGAGTTGGGCCATTTGTAGTCGGACCTTAGTTTTGGCCCTTTAACGGCCCATGCCCTTCATGGTCCAATACCAGCCCGGTTTCTCTTTCGGCCTGCTAAAGGCCCACAACACAATTGGGCCATTTATAATATGACCTGACTTTCGGCCTCTTAGCGGTCCATGTTCTTCATGGTCCAGTACAATCCCGCTGTCTCTTTCGGCCTGCTAAAGGCCTACAGTATAGTTGGGCCATATGTAGCCCAAACTTAGTAACGGCCTGTTAACGGCCTGTGAAATAAACTGGGGCCGCCTGTTGCCCAATTCGATGTCGGCCTGTTAACGACCCAGGAGGTAAGAGGGCCGACCATTAACTTTCGGCCTAGTAACGGCCCATTAACTTAATGGGCCCACTAAAGTTCGTACATGTCTTTAGGCCGAATTAGATAATTTGAGCCCATTACGATGAGCAGAACCTAACCATCTACAACGTCACAATCTGCAACCTCAGCACAGATGACGCCCATAAGCATGTGGGCAAGTTCTTTCTGCTTTGCTACACTGTCTCTGAAAACATTGATCAGTTGTTGTGTCGCACGACTCTGCACCTCTGATTCATCCAACATTTCCATCATTGCTTCAGCCATTAATTGGTTCACAAACATACATTTATTCTGTTGCATTCGAGACAGAGGATACTGAACAAATTCAGATGGCAATTTTGGCAGGCTTGTATTATTGATAGTGGAGAGTGTCTCGACCACTCCATCATAACATAAATTAGGACGGGAACCAAACAGATTAATCATGAGTTATTGCCACATTACCTGGCAAAGATTAACTGGAAAGAAATAATGGGGTTGCCTTGCTGTTTTTAGAGTTTGTCTTCTTATGTTCAGCAGCCTGCACAAAATTAACACAGTAGCATTGCTATCATTGGCCAAGTTAGATAATAGGAAAGCAACATTGACACAACGAACATTTGGGCAAGTAGCCTACACCAAATTAACACAATATGGCACAATTATCATCAGCCAGGTAAGGTAGTACGAAAGCAACATTGACACAATGAATGAATGGGAAACCAGAGAAGCACTACAATTCAGAAATGTGCATGATATGAGATAGTACATTCATGCAGCTCAGTATGCAAAACTACCAGGCAGTTTACCTTACAAAAATCAACATTGGAGCCTTTAACATTTTGCTACAACTAATTTTAGATCAGATAAAGGTTAGATTCACGCCGATTAACAAAATACATGTTCATGTAAAAATATAGTGATATACAACAGGTACTTACATCAGTATTGGAGCACAGAGAATTCCTGCAAGATATTTTCCTCGAACACGATCCCAATGGAGGAAGTCTTCTATCGTTTAACCTTATTTTCTAAAAGAGAGATGGGTAAGAAACATGTAGAAAATATGATCAGAATGCTATAAAATTTCATGATGCGAGGATATGCACACGCTTCTTAGAATGGAGGTGACATTCGTTTGCTGGACTGGAGCGGACTAGTTCTTTGGCCACTGGAATCTTCTTAGTATCAGTGGGAGTTGGGTTTCTCTGTGCTGGAGAAGTATCTATGAAAAATGTATTTGGTTTATTATCTCCTGGCGTTTGGATCTTTTGCAAAGACCTGGTTTGTAACCCTTCAGATTCTAACAGAGCCGTCTTCCCTTTGCATGCCTTATATAGAAGAATGGTGATTCAGTTATAAAACATGCTACAGTAGAGATGGAATAGGTACTGAAGAATAGAAATGCATGACATATTGACATGTATTCCCTCCATCCGTAAATAAATGGATGGGTCTAGGCGTATTTCAGTTCTAGATACATCCAGTTTTATCCATTTCTCCGACATTTAATCCGGACGGAGGGAGTATGATGTAAGAGCTAGGTATACGACAGGACAACACAGTAAAAAAACACTGAAAAACCCACTGCAGAACCAAAGTATTCAAACCCATAGATATGAGATAGTACACTCATGCAGCTCAGGATGCAAAACTACCAGGCAGTTTTCCTTACAAAAATCAACATTGTGGCCTTTAATCATACATTTTGCTACAACTAAATTTAGATCAGATAAAGGTTGGATTCACGCCGATTAACAAAATACATGCTGATGTAAAAATATAGTGATATACAACATGTACTTACATCTACATTGGAGCACAGAGAATACCTGCAAGAATCTTTCCTCACAAAAGATAGCATTGCAAAAATTCTTCTATCTGTTAAGCTTATTTTCTAAAAGAGAGATGGGTAAGAAACATGTAGAAAATATGATCAGCATGCTATAAAATTTCATGATGCAAGGATACGCACACGCTTCTTAGAATTGAGTTGACATATTTTTGCTCGACTGGAGCGGACTAGTTCTTTGGCCACTGGAATCTGCTTATTATCAGTAGGAGTTGGGTTTCTCTGTGCTGGAGCAGTATCTATTAAAACTGGAGTTGGTTTATTATCTCCTGGCGTTTGGATCTTTTGCAAAGGCCTTGTTTGTAACCCTTCAGATTCTAACATAGTCGTCTTCCCCTTGCATGGCTTGTATAGAAGAATGGTGCTTTAATTATAAAACATGCGATAGCAGAGAGATGGAATAGGTACTGAAGAATAGAAAGGCATGACATATTGACATGTATTCCCTCCATCCAGAAAAAAATGGATGGGTCTAGGCGTATTTCAGTTCTAGATACATCCCTTTTTATCCATTTCGGCAACATGTAATCCGGACGGAGGGAGTATGGTGTAAGAGCTAGGTTTACGACAGGACAACACAGGAAAAAAACTAATTGAATGTAAAACTATATGCTAGCGGAGTACATACAGAAATAACCAAGGCAACATACATGTGTATGATTGGGAAATAAGATGGCATTGCAACAGAGCACTAGAACATCTCTTCAATGTAGAAAAACATGGTATGGCAGACAGATGAAGTACATACTGATGAATAACAATGCATAAGATATTCAGAAGCATGATGTCCAAATTAAGCAGATAGAATTGCGATAGAGTAGAATGACAGTACTTGAATTTGAAAACATGTTATCATGAATGGAATAGGTACTGAAAAACAGGAAGGCATGACATATTTACATGCATGATCAGCATGCTAAGCACATGGCATTGCAACAAAGTAGATACACTCCAGGACATTATATGCATGTTGTACCCATATCATAGGCCATGTTAGAGCAAGGACCTTGTGGGGTGAAGAGGATTCATCATCTTTCTGCAAGTCTTCTGAAGAACTGCCTTTACATGTTCCATAATATTGGGTATCATTGACATCAAGTTTATTGGCCTTTACATTGCTCCGTGAGGTTCTTGTGGATATATTAGTGTGTGCAATTATATCTGACATGCATGGGAGATAACTAGTAGTTAGATTTATGTAAATGAGTGCCTGTAGGAGACGACATAAATAATAGGATTGGGGTTAACTAGCAGCAATAGGTCTCATAAACTAAAGGGAGAACCCAGATGAAAGCTACAAAATATGTATCATTTGTACTCGAGATTAACTAGATGGCACACAAAAGTATTAAAGAACAACATAGGTAATACTAGAAGTGGTATAATACTATAATCACCAGCCTGTGGGATAGCATTGGCTGATGGATGATAACTATGGAACATCGTTACCTAAAGAACAAGTATCTTAGCTGAACTATGGAACATCGTGAACTCTTGAACAAGACTCGTAAGAGATCGGCATGAATATACAGTGAAATGTGATGATCTATTTTCCGTGCTTAGATGAACAACAAAGCCATAAATGTTGCACACAAGTAAGATGAGGGTACAACCTATCTGGCTGCCATCCATAGGAGTGAGCATCATGTGCTGACTTGTCGATGGCCCTGCAGTTGTTGTGGCTGTCCATGTCGAGCACGCGCATTCGATGCAGGGAACTATTAAGTGGGGACTGTAGCTCCCTTCTGGTGTATGCTTCCCTTGTTGGAGAAGCTGCGGTGAGTCGGAAGACGGTGTGTCTGAAGATGCAGATAACGCATAAAGTTAAGAACGACATATCTCTTTGATCCGAAGAAATACACTAAGAGATCAACAGCAAGGTACGAGAGTGGTCACACGTCTGTTGACTGAAGACTAAATTGGGGTCACACGATTTTATTTTTAATTTTGGTACTGTCCGATCTACGCCGGATGGCTTGATGGTCGTCTTGTGCCTCCCGGCTGACACTGTTCGGAATCTTCCCCGAAGAGCCAGCGACCAACGAGAGCAGCCTGCCTCTGCTGTACGTGGCCCTATCCAAAACCCCGCTCCCCGCCCCACCGCACTACCGTGGTTGCGCCGCCCCTGGGCCAATCCACAAAGACTCCCCGTCATCCAGATCCGGCGGCGGCAGTACCTTCAACCCATGCAACTCTAAAATATAGCCATCTAAGCGCTGCTTCCGCGGCGAACTTGCGGCCCTGCACCCTTACGTTAGACACCAGCCAACCGGCAACCTAGGGGCTCCGCCGCCTTGAGGGGTGCTGCTTCCCATTGGGAATCGATTGGCCCAGAATAAAAATTCAGATAACTGACGCCTAAATAAAGTGATTTCAGATGAGAGTGCGACCTATCTAGTGGCATGGTGAAGTAGGCAGGTCCAGCTGCCGAGTCAGTGAGGCCGGCGCGGTTGCGGTGGTGACCGGCGGCAGGGAAAGAGCGATGTCGCGACGGTCGACGGCTACGCGGAAGAAGCGCCAGGACTCTAGACGGATCCGAAGTTGGAGCCGCTCGGCACCGTGAACAACGGCGGGGGTGAATCGGCTCCGGTACGGTTCACGTGGCCATCATTGAGGCAGCACCAGCAGCACGGAGTAAGAGGCACACGGCCCAGTGCACGACGGCAATTGGACAACGTCTCCGGCATTAGGGAGGAGGGCGGCTGTGAAATTGGTGTGGTGGGGGCGCCATGGAGGTGGGGCTGAGGTTTCGCGGCTTGGGAGAAGGGAGCTTCCCGGGGAGAAGATGATTTGGCGCCCACGAGGTATGAATGGGGGCGGGCGGGGGGGAATTGGGAGGGGAGTGGAACCATGTCTTACGGACGCATTTGTCTGAAATGGGAGGGGGAGTTACAGTTCTACCCTTGCCTATAGGCTTCTTGGCCTGGGTCTGTGTACTGAGGCTCGGGGATAGTAGAGTAACTTTGCTTCTCCCCAAATAGTGGGCAGGAGCGATTTCAGGCGAGGAGGGCGTGTTTTGAACCATAGTGGGCGCGAGCGAATTCGGGCGAGGAGAGCTTGTTTTGAAATAGTGGGCGCGAGATATTTCAGGCGAGGAGAGCGAGTTTTGCCGACCATGGTTTATGAATTATTCGGCACATGTCATTTTGGCCGAGGAGAAGGCGTGCTTGGATGAAGTTACGAACCTACCCTCGATGTACAACGGGCCAATTGATGCGTGTCCCACATAGGACGGTAATTTCGCGTCTCCCATTTATTTGCTCGGGCGAATTCCACCGAGCAGAGAGGATGTTTAACGGTTCGTTCAAATTTTGGGAGAACGAGCATCCACGTCTACCTTACCAAGTCGATTCGAATCAAATTTTGAAATATTAGCTTGACACGTGTTTTTACATGCTCGTTGCTAGCGATTTACTATATGTCAAATAGTTGACCCACTCAAAAACGCGAATCAAACCCAAAATGAAATATCTCAATTCAATGAACTAGCTCGTTCAGTAGGTCAAAATAGTGAACTAAATCCGAAATTGAACACCTCAATCGAGTAGCATGATGTACAATATTATAGTACTCCATGAACATGTTGAAAGTCAAATTAATGAACTTGTTTGTTATACGCATATATCCGTTCATGTGTGGATTGCAGACAACATGGTCTCCAATTTAAATATTTGAATGCAAGTTTATATCAGTCTTTGATGCATAAAACGCGACCTCCCCCTCTCCCGGACTCCTGTTCTCTCTCTCTCTCTCTCTCTCTCTCTCTCTCTCTCTCTCTCGCTCACACTCTCTCGCCGACAATCTTCAATTCCGTCGCACGCATCCGACACAAAAACATTGTTGGTCCCTCTCCCTTTCTCTCTCTCTCTCTCTCTCTTTGTGTGTGTGTGTGGGGGGGGTCTTTCTAGTCCGCATTCATATATACACCATCTATAGGTCTCTCTCGCACACTATGTATGATACTCTAGCTAGTCCAAGCTAGATATCTTGGGTGCACTCATCGTACGCACACAAATTCCTGGGCTCTTTGCCCGTAACTCTCTCACGCACCACTATGTCGTCTTGGAGCTCTTCCCCCCCTCTCTCAAACTCTCCATCCACCTGGGTCACACATACACATGCATATCTCACTCGCACTCGATAGGCCCATCTAAAACTCTATCTCTCTCCATCGTTCTCTCTCCATCTCACACGTAGACACACACAATCTCATGCGCAGCTAGCCAAGTATGATGGTCTCTCACTCAATTGTAGGCACACGCAGTCCCCCGTATATGTATATGACTAGCTAATCTTAGTCTCCATCACAAACATGTGCATTGTCTATATCGATTTCTCTCGGGGCATCTTTCTATCGCGCACGCACTCCCTCGATCTCGCACCCATATAGTCCCCTCACGATCTCGAGGGGATCTCTCTATCACAAACACACCCTCTCTCCCTCCCCATGCGTCCATGCCATCCATGTGTCCCTCTCGACCTTTTTTCCTTGATGGCCAGACCTCTATTGGACATGTGCTACAGGGGTGTCTCTCTCCGTTGCAAACAATCACACACTAGCTATCTTCGTGTATCTCCTCACCTCGCTTTTCCATATCGGAGAAGCATGCGTGATATGTTCGCATAAGAAACGAAAAAACACACACTCTCTCTCTAATTTATGGTTTCTTGTCACTTTCTCTTTCACACACATACTCTTTTTGCACACTTACTCATTCTCCTTCACACGCACTTGATCTGTCTCGACTGAGGCACTCACCTCCATCCATAGCAAATAGATTTATTGAAAAGTCAAACATCACAAAGTTTGACCATGTACATGGAGAAAAATAATTACATCTAGTACGCCAAACATATACCATTAGATCCACAATGAGATGTAGTTTTGTATGATGTATCTTTGGTATTGTAGATATAAATAACATTTGCGTAAATCTGATCAAAGTTTCCAAAGTTTGACTTCTAAAAAATTTACATGCACTGCATTATCGAGCGGATGGAATATCTCTTTTCCCCTCTCAGCTATCTGACACACCACTCAGCCTTATCGGCGCTCCTCAATGTCTCTCAAACTTTATTGGTCAGTTTGGTTCATGACCTGACCCTCATGCCTTGATGGTCTGTACTGCCTGGTGTAGACGTGAGATGTAAAATATTTCTTCCTGGCCAGGCTTGTGTGGTGCTGAAGCGTTTGGTTCATGCCTGGGCTAGGCAAAGCATCAATGTCCCATCAATCAATCCATGCATTAATTATTTAATGCTAATATCCATTCATGTTGCTGTTAGCCTCGTGGCCGCACGACCAGGCACGGCCAGGCGTTCGAAATCGGTCGCTTGGGCCAGGGTACTTGCAGTGTCTGGAGTTCAGCTAGGCTAATTAAAGTGCAAGGGAACCCAGCCCAGGCGGGCTTTCTTTTTCATAGGGTAGCAACCAAACAAGCGTGCATGAAATCCAGCCACAACCCTAGGCCACGCAAAAGATGCTCACGACGCAAGCCAAACGGGCCTTATATCTCCCTGGTTCACACATACACATGTCTCGCTCGCGCTATACATATAGACCCATCCAACACTCTCCGCCCTTGTTCTCTCTCCATGTGACACGCACCCCCCTAAGTACCATAATCCCTCACTCCATCATAGGCTCTGTTTGGATGCATGGGTTAGAGTTAGTTTGGGTTAGTTTGGAGTCAACTAACCCAAAAAGATCCAAACAGGAGGGTTAGTTTAGGTTAGATGCATCTAACCCATCCAAAAAAACTAACCCATCCAAGAGGTGCTTATTTGGGTTAGTTCTTCTCGAGACCACTAATAAACACTTTTTTCTCTCGCACTCCCCGCAGTAGATCCCTCCCCACTTCCTTGAAGCTTCTCGTCCTCTCCCTCCCTCCCTCTCGCACCGCCCGTGAAGGTGCCTCGCTGTATCTGCGCTCCATCTAACCCTGCCATCCAAACACCTCTTTACTTAGAGTTAGTTCAGGGTTAGAATCTAACTCTAACCTCTAACTGAGTTAGAGTATCCAAATAGGGCCATAGGCGCAAGCACTCCCCCCTCCTTAGTATGATTTTCTCTTACTAGCCATCAGGAACACACGTATTGTCTCCTTCCATCCATACGTCTATCTCGATATCTCTCGGGGCATCTTCTATCGTGCACACACCTTGTCACTCGATCTCCCACCCATGTAGTCCCATCACGATCTCCAGGGGATCTCTCTATGACAAACATACACTCTCTCCTCCCCATGTCTGCATTTTCCCCGTACGTCTCTCTCGACCTCTCTCCCTTGTTTGTTAGACCCCTCTTGGCCACGTGCTAGGGGTATTCCTCTCTCGGTTCCAAACAAACACACACTATCTCCTCACCTTGCCTCCGTTGTCGAAGATGCATGTGTGATATGTTTGCATAAGACACACATGCTTTTTCTCCACTTTTATCGTGTGCTGTCCATGTCTCTTTCACACACGCACACACACTTTTCTCTCTCTCTCTCTCTCTCTCTCTCTCTCTCTCTTGTTAGGGACTCTATCACGTCCATAAGCATATGGATGTTTTGAGAAGTCAAACCTTAGAAAAGTTTGACTAGGTATATGTGGAGAAAAACATTTACATCTGGAACGATCATTAGATTCATCACAACATGTACTTACTTCATACTATCATTTATCTTTGGTATTGCCGATATAAGTAATTTCTTTATAAACTTGGTCAACGTTTCAAAAGTTTGACTTTAAAAAAATGTTGTAACTACATTATCAAACGGAGGGAGTAGCTCTTTCTCTCTCTCTCTCTGCTATCTCTCACGGGCCTCCCCTCTCACTCGAACTCTCTATACCGACAGATTATACGCTCACTGTGTCAGCGTATAGCTCTGTATATTGTTTAGTTGGCCGGTCAACCAATCCGCATGCTGCGTTGTCAGCTTGTGTTCTGTATCTTGGTGTGCTGGCCCATGTGACAGTGGGTGAAAATAAGTAAACTAGAGGCCCATCTGACACGCGGGGAAGGAAACAAAGTTGAAATCACTTGGGGTAGCACCCCGCACGCTAGTAAATTGAGGGCGCATTGAGGACAAACTTCTTGCGCACGAAGGACGCACTCGCGCACAATTCACCACTGCACGGCGGCATGCACAGAAGGACGCACTCGCGCACACCCAGCACACAACACACACCAGCACACGTGTACATCAGCGTCGCCGCCGGTTGAGATGGACGGCAAGGTAGCCAACAAGCGGAGGCCGCTCGAGAAAAAACCGCATCCGGTGAGCCTGGACTTCATCAGCAGCCTCCCCGATGACATGCTGCTTGTCATCATTGGCCTCCTCCCCACCAAATATGCCGTGCGGACCGCCCTGCTCTCCCGGCGGTGGCGCCCCCTCTGGCGCTGCGTCCCCCTCAACCTCACTCTCGACAGCTGCCTCTGCGACGGGGATTGCAAACGCATGGCCGCAGTCTCCAAGATCCTTTCATCGCGCCCTGGGCCAGCCAGACGCCTTGACAACCGCATATTCAGTACCAACTGCAAGGTCCAACCCAAGTTCGACGAGTGGTTCCTATCCCCCGCCCTAGATTAGCTCGAGGAGCTCGGCTTTGAAGCTGGACGATGTCGCTCTCTGCCGCCGTCCGCACTCCGCCTCACGCCAACACTGCGCCGCGCCAGCTTCAGCTCCTGCTATCTTCCCCAGATTAATGCCGCGCCCTTCCTTTTTCTCCCTCAACTCAAGCAGCTCGACCTCTTCGATGTTGTCATCTCGAAGAAGGCTATGGCGCACCTGCTCCGCAACTGTACTACGCTCGAGTACCTTTGTCTTGAGCAGATCCACGGGTTCATTAGCCTCCACATCGCCTCGACGAATCTCCAATGTATTTATGTGTCTTGATGGCCCCGCAACAAGATATCAATTGGGAAGAGATCACTCCAGCTGTTCCACGTTATGGTCATTGAGAATGGGCCTTTCCTTGAGAGATTGCTTGTATCGGATCTAGAAGGTCCAACAAAAATCAGGGTCATTGACGCGCCCAAATTGACAGCGTTGGTGTACTCGTCTGCCAAATTCTCTGAACTCTTTATTGGATCCGTAATCGTTCAGGTACAGTACTCATCTTCTTCTCTGTCTTCTTGAAATTCACGTTTTTAAATTTCTTCTTGATGTATTTACGACCGTCTTCCAGCAAATTATTCCCACAAGCTAGACCCAGTCCATGCGCACAGTGAAGATCTTAGCACTAAAATCTATCGGCCCCAATCTGGAACAAGTTGTTGGATTCCTTACATGCTTTCCTTGCACGGAGAAGCTACTCATCCAGGTGAAACTTCTTTCCTATTAGTAAACGGTAATCACAACGTAGCTCAAGTTTTTCGTAATTTTCCCAAATTACGATGACAAGTGTAGTGTTCAAAACTACATCTACGCACTGCACTGAAAGAAATGTTTTTAGTATTTTTTCTCACGTGATCACCTGCATCATTTTTATGCTGTACTACTATAGTAGCCTAGGCTAGTCATATTGGAAAGTAACTTAGACTACTCCAGTAACTCTATGGTTACCCTAAGGGCAAGTACTACCTCCGTCCTGGTTTACTCTTCCAATTTTGTAGTATCAAAATTTGACCATAGATTTAACTGACAAAATGTTAATGCATGTCACTAAGAACTATATTGCTGGATTTGTATTTGAACATAATTTCAAATGGTGTAATTTTTAGTGACATGCATTGGCATTTTCTTAGGTAAATCTATGATCAAAATTTTATACTAAATACGAGGTAGTATTCCCTCGGTCCCAAAATTCTTGTCTTACATTTTTTTAGATACGGATGTATCTAACACTAAAATATAACTAGATACATCTGTATTTAGACAAATTTAAGACAAGAATTTTGGGACGGAGGGAGTACAAAAGTGGGCTATGTAGGCCAAAACATGTGCCAAATTCACTTGTGATGCATTTGGCATCGATGCCCCTCCATTGCTCACTTGGTGCCCCAATCTGGACCACCTACTTTGCTCTGGTGCCAAATTAACTCACGCAATGAAAAAACGCTGTGTGGGAGAGAGAGAGGACTGAGGCAATAAAAAACACTTGTTTGGGAGAGTGAGAGGCTGGTGTAGTTGGTTTGATTGATTTGTTTATACATGTGGGTCTGTGTGCACAGCGGTGCCAACTCTCTCACATCACGAGAGCGGTGCCAAATTCTTTTGATTTCACATCGTTTGCGTATTATGTGGCATACTTTTATGAAATATGGCATCGACCACATAGTGGAAGGCAACAAATGCCCAAGCTCTTCACGTGCTCCTAGTTAAATGAGAGGAAACAGAAATAGAGAGAGAGAGAGGGAGAGAGAGAGAGAGTGAAAAAATATCACTAGCCACCCAACCCTATCATATGAGCGAATGATATTGGTACCTCTTGATGAAACGACAATCTTATGCAGCCAGCTGCTCTAATATGTTCTCTTCTTTTGCAGATAAAAAAAGACCCGAAAGTGAAAAATGTGCTGCCTTGATCTCCATCTTACAGAAATTGATTTGATCGACTACTGAGGCATCACATCTGAGATTAAATTGGCCAGGTTCTTTGTTCTGGAGGCAAGTGTGCTCAAGGTAACGAGGTTTGGCGTTCTCTGGTGCAACAATGAATGGCGTGCTGATCACCGCAAGCGTCTAAGCCTAAATGACAAAGTCTCCGCAGAAGCTGAATTTGTTTTTGAAACATCAAGTGGCGCGAGACTCGAAAACTTATTTGCCCATTAGTGACTTTTCAGGCCGGTCGATTTTAGTTTATACGATAACGCTGCATCCACCTAAAGTAACGAAAGTTCTTACGTGAACTTCCTAGTAATTCCCTCTTCCTAGGTGCAGCATTACTCCTAACATTTGTAATATCAGTTTGAAACTTGTAATATTGCCGTGTCCTATTCTCGTGGTGCAGCATTACTCCTAACATTTGTAATATCAGTTTGAAACTTGTAATATTACGTGAACGTCCGTGTTTTCAAAATCCTGCGAATCAAATAGGTCCTGAGTTGGTGATGATGTTGTGCCTCCCATCTTTCACCAGTAGCCGTCGGATCTAGATCTGACGCATACAAACCAAGCTTCTCCATTTTTGCAAAAAGATGCCCGCACTTGTTCCCTATTTACAAACAACTCCTTGTCTCTCACAATCAGCCTTATCTCCTCCCCAACACATCTAGAAGGCCGTGGAAAAATCTGGCGCGATGGCCGCTGCCGGAGCAGTCCACCCCCAATCTTCGTGTTCCGTGCAATGCACGGGCATCTACGCACGGGAAATTATGTCGAACAGGGCTAGTTGTAAGCAGGCTAGCTCTACAGCCATGATGATAGTGACTGCAGATGGTGAGGTTGACTATGGTATGCCGAACACGGCGCCTATATTCAGGTGTCATCTCCGGCGTAGGGTCTTGTCACTTCACTGTGAGGAGCAGCACGTAATAATTTGACCAACGGGTAGTACAGTTCTAGTACTCCTAGGAGTACTACATTGGTAGTACTACTACTAGTACTAGTAGCACTACCGTCTGGATTTAGGAGTACTACCACGTCCATCTGGATTTTAGTATTTGACTAGCAATATCTAGTAATGCATGTCACAAAAAATGCACTACGCCCTCTGTAAATAAATACATGGTGTTTTATTCCTATCGGCGAGAGAACTTAATGTTTTCTTGCTAACTAGAGTCTTAATACGATTACATGCAATGAACTAAACACTGCATGTCATGTTTGGTAGTCTCAAGTCATTGAAAGCATGCACGGCCCACATCTCTCATTGGTTGATATGTCATGAAATAAGAAACAAGGAGGGAGTTAATGCACCGTGCCTAAGTGTTTTGGGATTATTTGGTTTTCGTAATGTGACTTACACAACATTTTTGTTTACATGCATTAACATTTTATTAGTTAAATGAAAGGTCAAAACTTGGCGCCTAATGCAAAGGGGACCAATAAACCAGTAAACATCAAACTTCTCTCGTTTGGCCCCAAGTAGAGGTCCGGTGAGATGACTATACTACACCGACACAGAGGGGGGTGCAGCTTCATTGACTTGCGGCAACTGCCTTTGGGTGAATGACACGTGGGCCCAGGGGGTGGCTGGCCCACCTATCATACAGCCAAAGGCAGGTGCAGTAGAGGGTCGAGGAGTAGTACGAAATCCTACGCACCTACGCACGCTAACCAAGGGCAAGAGTGATCACTCGAATCGCAAGATCAGTTGACTAGTAGAAGCTGAGCTAGAACCATGGAGGCGATGAGCGTGAGCATCAGCCGGCTGTGCCAGATGGTCCACAACGCCGGCCTGCGGCCCGGCAACAAGGAACGCCTCTAGGTAGTATTGCTTGAGGCCGGCAGGGCGAGGGGCCGCTTGGACGATAGCTTCATCTCCTTGTTCGACGAGGTCCTCGTTGGTTTCCTCGACAAGTTCACCGTCATCAAGAAGCTCTCGGACTACTTTGATGTAAGCCTTCAGCCGACGCGCCCAGGCTCTGCGATGCCCGCCACCATCAAACGACCACTATGGTGACAACCTCTTCGACGCACTGGTGGCCCTGTGACTGCCCGCCGTCGCGCCGGAGAATGTCCACCTTGAGTTCGCGCTCGCCTCGCAACGCCTGGCGCAACAAGACACCATGGACATAATCACCCATGTCTACGCGCATGCAAGAGGAGGACGATAGGACGCTGGCCTTCTTGGACTGCAGGGCAACCTTGGACGCACTGTTCAGAAGCATGTTGAGCTCGCCGCCAACGCCGATGCTCCTCACACGTCGGTTGATGACCCGGCGCACTAGGGCGTGAGGATGTCGTTGATGGATCCGTATGTATTTTTATCTTTCTGTCAAATCCATGTAGTAGTATATGATACTACAGTAATTATCTTACCTTTCGCATCAACTTCATAATTTTCGTCTGTACTCCATGCATGAACGGCGCCAGAACCAAACTTCTCATTACTCTAGGCAAAATCGTTATTTTCTATCTATCGATCGTGCCATGGAGCAGAACCAAATTTTACAAGTTACAAGTTCAAAAGGAAAAGCCTGCCATGTTCGCTTCGCACCCCCACACGGTTGGTCCGGCACGCCGCTCAAGCGGGAATGCGTGCGGTGTTGCATTTTCACTTACAAGTGGGACCGTAATTGAGCAAACCGACTATCGGCAACCCCCACCCCGCCCACCACGCGATGGCTGAGAAAACATGAGGGAGAAGAGATGGCTGTAGCACGGACTCCAAGAAAATTGGTGTCGGATGGGACTCGTGTGGGTCGCGTGTGCCGTAGTGCTAGACGTGAATGCTAGTTATGGCCCATGCCACCCCACTATATCGAGCCTATATTGAGGTACAGTACGTAGAACAAATTTCCTACAGTCCGTGCTCAACACTCCTCTATCTCTCTTCTCAGCTAGCCAGCTGACGCGCGGAGCCCATCGTCTGTTTGCTCACATGCGGTCCCACATGTCAGTGAAAACGCAAGCGGACCCACTAAACCTGCACATCTTTCACCTCGACGTGCTGGTGATGAAAAACAAATCCAAGAAATATCTTTGGTGGCCGCTTTTGGAGTTACTCAAGAGTAGTAAGATTCTATTTACAGTTTAACCCAAGATGCACATCACGTGGCTTCAACTTATCAACTACCACTCAATTTTCTTTCATGACACGACCTAGAGGCTGGATGTCCCACGTGTCGGCAAAAGGAGGAAGAACCCGACCAAATCTTCGGTTGTGCTCTCGGATTAGACTAGTTGTACTAACTTAAAAATTTTATTGTGTACTCCCTCCGTTCCAAAATACTTGACTTCCATTTGTCCAAAAATGGATGTGCCTATATACTAAAACATGTCCAGATACCTATATATTTTGATAAATAGAAGGCATGTATTGTGCAACGGAGGGAGTAGAATGGATGCAAGTTTTTGTATTGGGAAGAAGAGTACATCCATATATTGATAGAGCGCAATTTAGTAGATGTTCTATCACTTTTAGCTAGCACAGAGGCTATAGATGAGATTAGTGCACTTGTTGATACTCCTACTTGGTATGCGTGTAGCTGCTTAGACCCAGAGAAAAACGGACCGGAGGGAGTACTAGAATAGAGGCTAGACATGAGACTAGATGCGAGGAAGCAACGTCTACTTCTTTACACTCGAAGAAGAAAGAAGCACGCAAGATCGAGCCTCCGTAGATCAATAATGAATGCATCGAGAAGGCACTAATCCAATTTACAAGAGTAGTAATATGTATTCTTGTAGTTCTTGTTTTCTTTGGTCTTGCTTTTCTAGTCAAAATTATTGTTGGAGTTCGTACAAAACGGAGGTCCGTTTGGGGTCGTGCGTTGCAGTTGGCCTTACAAGTGGGACCGCAGTTAAGGAAACCGCACCTCGCCCGCCGCGCGATGGCTGAGTTAGAGAAATGATGAGGTTGAAGAGATTGCTCTAGCACGGACTCCAAGAAATATGATGTCGGATGGAAGTCGTGCTGGTGGCGTGTGCCGTACTCCTGGACGTGAATGCTTGTTCTGGCCCATGCCACCCTACTACTCCTACTAGTTAGTACTATATAGTACTACTAGTATCGAGGATTCAAGGTGCTGGTTACGTAGTACAGTATGGCTATAGTAAAAACACCCGCATGACGCGCAAAGCATGTGAAGCTAGTACAAATAGTGTACTACTATTGTTGATTGGCCCCATCTGATAACCTGTTGCAATGCACATACAATTATGTATTCGGAAAATATTTTTTTTGCCTCGTCGCACCACTCACTCACAGAAGCAACTCGAAAGCCATTCATAAATTTAGTAAGTTTATCACAGGCATATCATTTTATTCCATACAATAGGTCATCAACCCACATCGACAATGAGGATACATTATAAATACTAAAGTTTTCACCACACAACAAATAACAAGCAATGAAATGAACTTCAACTCAACCATTCCTCAGCGTTGGAAACGCTTGCTCTGAACCACAAGTGATTCTCTGGGACGGGCCATCCATTGTCGATCTGGAGACCAACGCAAGACTAATCATCCAGGCTGAAGCGGCCTACTATATCAGTACCAGGGTAGGTAACCACCCAAATGTCTGAGGTATAGACACAGTTGCTTCTCATAAATGGTAGTAACGTTGTGTCAACAGCATTTGGATCGCCTTTCACCATCATTGGATAGTTTTGTCCAAGGAAGAGCGAGTTTTCTCCAAGACTATCAATTCTGTACCAGGGAGAAGGAGTTGGCGCTAGCACACTAGTATCCATCCTGAATACCATGCAACGAGTGTTGGAATAGGTCCGGAGAGTGCGACCATGGGAGACTACACCTGCTTCCTTAGCAGTAACATCATCAGTGGGCTGTATACACACGAGAAGAGGTGATCCATCGGAATTAGTTGCCAGGCGCCAAATAGTATATGGGCGCTGCTCGTCCTCATGCTCGTGATCATCACCATCATCATCTCCCCCTTGGTTATAAAAATCTTCAAGTATAGGTGGTGGAATGTTCACAGGACCTTGGAAACACAAGAAGAAGGTTAATTAGTAAGGCTGGCCATAGTGGGGGTAACATAAGTAGTATCATGCACTTGGGACTCGCAAACATGCTTATGTGGCAGGCAATTAAGGAAGAGAGAGATAGTTATAGTAACATAGGTAGATACCGTAACATAATAAATGTGATGCTACTATGTGTCATGCATGGCAATAAATGAGACCACTTATGATACTAATCTAAGATACTATGCACTATAGAGGTAGTAACATAAACTAGTAACATACGCATGTTACTAGTCTAAGTTACTCCCCACTATGACCAGCCTTGCTAACCCGCATGCATGTGGATGAAACAATTATAATTACAGTGGAAGACAAACGTACCGAAACAATGAGGATGCCATGCAAAAACAGTGCCACGAGTGGTGGCAGCAAACACAAGGCCCTCATATTGAATTGCATCACAATACTCATCCGTGTACACAAACTGATTTTTGAGCAATATCCATCCAGTCAAACCACTAACGACGACAACAAGCTTGTCAAAGATAGCAACAACTTCATAGTTGTTGTAATTCCAAGAGCGGTTGGGGACTCAAGAAATTGCTATCTTCCATAGAAGGCAGTAACCATGATTGTATTTGAACATGCATACAATACCGGCGTGCTCAACCTCTGGGCAGTCTGCTGAGATTTTTGGAAGTGGAACCCGGTCACGAGTGTACACATTCACAAGTTCCCACTCGCAGTTGGACCCAATGTAAACAACCCAATCTCCATTTCCGCCTGCCCAAGCCTTGCCCTCAAGCGATGGCATCTTAACATCATAAGTATCATTATCAAGCGGCATCAACTTGCACAGGGCGAGGCCTCCATCGTGACGGCGCCAGTCATCAGGGTCACGACGAAGAATATAGGGGGAGATCAAACCGCTCCTTGACTCCTAGGTTCCTTGTAATGATGTTATTAGTTGAGTCGAGAATGGGCTTGAACGAACCTGCCATGCTAGCCGAGGTGATGACGTCGCACCGATCAATGAGTTCCTCCACCATGTAATCTTTTAGATCGGGGCAAGAATAACGGGGTCGTTTTCGTCCTGTTCCCTCCATGGAGAAGACGATCGAACAATGGCAGAAGAAAGGGTGAAGGGCTGAAGGAAAATGGAGGAGGGAGAGGAAGAGCGTGCGACAGCAGTTCCAAATCGAGAGGGAAAGGTGAAGAGTCAGTGGACGGTTGCCAGTTTGTCACGGTTCACGAAGGGGTGCCCCGGCCTACACATTAGTTCGGAAATACTCCTACTACTCGCCGTCATCTCATTGATATGTGGAACGGGACCACATGTCAACGAGACATGGTGTGTAATTTCTCGTGCAAAATGCGATCTGGCCGCGTTGGCCTAAGGTGCCGCATTAGTTATCGGCCTTTATTTTTTTAATGGCGCGCCATTCAGTTTTGAAGCACGATTAACTGGTACTATACGCAGAGAAAATATAAACTACTCTACCACTACTCCACCTCCAGTACTAGTAGTATAACGAAGATATATAGGCTAGAGCTTCAGCGCTTTATTGCCAAGGGCTGCCCACTTGCTTCTCACACTACCACCCTCTCTCCAGATCTAAAAAGACGGCCCCTCTCTGCCTCCTCACCGGTGGCCACAGATCCGTCGGGGAAGAAAAGGACGTGCATCGTTGACGCACTCGTCGTCGGCGAGTGAGGTCACGCACTGACGACAAGGCCGTCCTCTCACACCTAGCGCCCGCGCGGGATCGCTGCCATAGTGTGTGAGGAGGACGACGACCACGAGCGAAGCCACTTCCCGCCGACTCTCGGGTATGCTACCTCTTTTCAAACCATACCCTTGTTCTATTTCCCCATCTGGCACGTCGTTGCATGTGGATCTTTTTCCACTCCACCATCTTCCCAAATTGCTATCCTCTACTCTGCTAGCCACGCAGACGAAAACTATTGCACTATTAAAGGAAACCCTACTTCATGCAGACTAATGCATGTCTGGGTTGAATAAGGAAAGGAAGGGAGACTGTACTGTCCAAGAGAGTAGGCATCGAACCCGCATCTAGGTTGAAAAGGGGAAAATCAGTAGCTAAGGAACGAGTCTCGTGCCTCTTGGTTGAAGAAGGGTAGAAAGGCATGACAACGCAATAGAGAATGACCAGGTCGATCGGTTTGTTGTCCTCACATAGGAAAAAGGTGGCTAAAGAGAACAAAAATGGGACGTAATCCACATATGCTGCCTGGATATTTGTAGCTCTGGGCAACCATACCTCCCTCACCACTCTGCGTCCGTGGAGGTACATCATATTGGTGCGCCCACTGTCCAAATGGGCCTCCCATGCTCTTATTGACACTTTTTTTGCTGTTAGTATAACGCCAGCAGTCAAGTCAAGCAATGCTACTGCTAAAGTGATGCCACATTTAACTAATGCCGCTCTCATTCTAATGCCACAAATAAATTTAAGCAGTGCCATTTAATGTCACTGGATCATTTCAGGATTAGCTGTTGATTGTGGATGTATTAAAGATTTTTTAGCTAAGGCATTCTAATGTTGTTGCACAACCAATATACCAACGATGAAACTTGTTACTACCTTCCGATTTTTGCACTGTTAATTCTTATCGATTACATACCTCACTTTCATGAGATAAGTTAATTTTTTTGTACAGTGTCACCAAAATGCCAAGGCGCTGATGTCATTTTATTTTGGTTAAACTGCACAGACAATTATCAAGACAAGAGGAAAGGTCAAGAGTGGGCACCTCCTCCTCCGACTATTCTCTTGATTATCAAGAGGAAGATCAAGCTTTTATGTTTGATCGATTATCAAGATTGGGATTGGAATTTTTAAGGTCCCCCCGAGTTCGAAATGATGTTTACCTTGGAGGTACATCGTTTGCAATTTTTTTATACTGTCATTAGTTAATAATGCTAGTTACCTTCAGACTTTTGTATTTGGTTTAATGCTCATGCACAGCTAGTATACCAGTGCTGAAACTTGTTACCTTTACATTTTGTATTGTTAATTCTTATAGAAACCTTCCAGTGCTAGAGTTTACTGAAATCTGTTCAGTAAAACCATTGTACTGTACCCTGTAATAAACTAACTACTCTATTGTTGCACTAGCCACTGGATTAGTGTATATTTATAGTATTCGAATGGTGTTGCATTAGCGTATGGACATAAATAAAGTGTGGCAAGCTTTCCCAGATATGTGCTCAAGAAAACTACTACCTGTTTTTCTAAATACTAGACGTTTGGGTACTTTAAATTGAACCGCGAAGACGTCTTATATTAAGGAACAGAGGGTGTAGAGTTCACTCAAATTATCCCAGTAAAGCTAGTCACACCTTTGTTAAAATTGATGTACATTATGTTATCGGAGGAGGTCTGTATGTTTGTTTCTAATGCCTGTCTACTACATACCCGATATCATGATGTAATGTTAAGTCATTTCCTTTTGTACAGTGTAACTAAATTGTCAAGGCAGTGATGGCATTTTATTTTAGTAGAACTGCACAAAATTTGCTTAAAAGAAGAGGAAAGGTCAGGAATGGCTCAGTTTTTCAGAAAAAACTATGTATGCCTTCCTGACATTAGCCGCTATTGCTTTATTTATTCCTTCAAATATGTGGTTAGAAACAGTCTTGCTACCTTTTCCCATTAAGATTTTGGAATGCTTATATTTGTAAGTCTATGCATCAACTAGTGCCACTTTTATAGTAATCACACTTTCAATATCTATGCAAAAAGGGATGCTCGATTTTAGTGGAGCTGCACAAAAAGTCCAACTGGTTCAACATTAGGAGCATGTTTTTTTTTCAAACCTTTATATCCAATTGGTGGCACTATGAGCTGTTCATTACGAAGGTACATGGTTTGCTACTATCTTGCTATTCTTTTTGTACATGGTTTGCATATGAATTTATTGGCAGGGTGGACCTACATTGGAGGTGCAGGACAGGATTCAATGATTGGATGCTCAATTTCGGTTGTATCAATTTCACCTCTTCCATCGCTGCAAATATGGTGTGGTATATGTTTACTAGCTGCTTGATATTTGTGCAGACAGAGATGTCTGTCCGTTGCTATTTGGCAAACAAACAAAGTGTCTGCAATTTTGGTTGAACTGCACAAGAGAATAGTATAGTCACTGCATGCAGTGCCATTTGAAAATAGACACAAAGATTGGATAGTCACTTCATGGACTGCAGAAAAGTAGTACTGTACTATTTACTGGCCAACAGTTGGTGCTTTATTGCTTTGGTCTGATTATACGATGGGCATCATTTTCCCTAAGTTAAAGTTTGTATTCCGAAAATAGTCTCGCGGTGTGATCGAGAGAAGACCAAATCATATTGCAGTGGATGTTCCTCCATCATGTGTGGTTCATTCTCATGGTTCCAGCTGTTGGTGAAATCACTTACGTTTGCAAGAGGAATTGTAGACTTCACAAACAATTTTGTCTTTCATCCTGTACTGAATGTTGGCCAAGAGAAGCATCCATGTTAGTAGGATGAACAGATGTTTTTTCTAGATCTTTGCTTTTCGAGCTACATATTTGTATATGATCTGTGAATCATTGAGATGCATTAACATGTTGATCTTATGTATGGGAATCGTACTAGTTAGTTTTAGTTGCGACGCAAGATCCGAAGTGGCGGATCTTTGCTTTTGGAGCTACATATTTGTATATGATCTGTGAATCATTGAGATGCATTAACAGTTACTTATTTTTGTTCGCTCTGTGTTTACATGTTACTGATCGATCACTATCTAGCCTACAAATGCACACCTGGCAGTTTTATTTGCGACGCAAGATGCGAAGTGGCAGTTTTTTGAATAAAAAATCCTACCTCTGAAGAAACTGACAAGCTACACTATCGATCCTACATGGATAAAAATTCCTACCTCTGAAGAAACTGACAAGCTACACTATCGATCCTACATGGATAAATAGCGTATCACGCATGTACTACCTCCTTTCCGGTTTGCAGGGCTCAATTCAAGAAACGACCTACTCGATACTACACGAATAAATAGCGGATCACGCACGTACTAGTACCTCCTTTCTGGTTTGCAGGGCTTAATTCAAACCTCTCACCAACCAAGGTACTCCCTTCGTCCGAGTTTATTAGTCCCATGAGTAAAGCAGCAAGACCAAGGTATGGTAATAATTAACGGCATGCAGAAGTTTAAGCCTAATTAATTCCAGCGATTTAAGTGGTTGCATGCGTGCCCTCGGGTGCGACTCGTTGCATGCTGCTTCGTGTACTGCCTGCGAGCGATTTTGAGTGCCTGCATGCAGCCGGCCGTAATTAAGGCAGCTAACTGATGCGAAAAAGATATGCTTTAATTGTTGCGGGATTTTTAAATCCGTGAAATCATTATTGACAAGGAGGGAGATGATTCGCACGGACTCGTTTGACCGCCATGCCAGCGTGCGGCCCAGACGGGACGAGACGAAACATTCATAATTTCAGTTTCCCTAGTTTTCGACGGTAAGCTGGCGCGCTAAGCCATTATGCATTCAATTCTGATGACCATCGCGCTACCTTCCCCCTATAAGTACTGGTTCCCGGCATTCTCCAGTGCCACCGTGACCCAACTCGCCATATCCTCATAAGCCCCCACCAGCCCGACATCGCTCGCCACGTCCGCCATGCCCCGGCTCGTCCGCGGTAGGCGATGCCGGAGGCGGTCACCCCCGGAACTCGTGTTCGGTTTTTCACCGGAAGGCAGACGGAGGGAGGAGGCATTCTATCTGTCTTTATATGGCAATGCACATATCGAGGAGTTGTTGGAGCGCGACCACATGGCGGAGGAGCAGGAGTTGTTGGAGCGCGACCGCCTGGCGGAGGAGCAGTGTAACGCCGATTTGCGCCGCCAGCGGGACATGGAGCAGCAGCGCACCGACGCTCTGAGTCGTGACCAGAGCGCCCGCAACTGGGCCAACTACATGGAGGCCGACGCCCGGCAAATAGCCCTGGAGGCTGTCAGGCACGCACGCGTTTGCAACGCCGATTTTTACTACCAGCTCGTCAAGTGGGTTTCCCGCCTGGAAGCCGAAGCTTCCGTGGACCACAAGGCATGGAAAGGGCCAATGCGCACGAGCAACGCGCCCTATCGCACCTCTGGCAAGTCCGAGGCGAGGCGCAGGATGCCGATGTCGGTGTTTAGCGTGTACCGCCGGCATCGTCTAGTTAGCTAATAGTAAGTTAGTACTTGTCTAGTGGGAGTAGATAGTTAACTTGGCTATGATGGTTGTCAACGTGGAAATTCAGTACTCTATATGTGGATCAGACCTGTTACTTTGCTCTGAATGTTGAACTTTCTGTTTGAATGTATGGAATCGGCTGTTATTTTTTTAAATGGGTTGTATTTGTCCACCACGGGTTTGGAGGCTGACTTGTGGGCCTAGCAAGTTGACTCGTACACAATCAGGAGATGATTGTACGTGGAGAGGATGACAGCAGGGACCCGACAAGGTCATGGCAGTACGCAAGCAAGTGACTCCTTATTTCAAGCCAATAAAAAAATGGCTCCTCCTAGTGGATTTCTGACATCTGGGTCCCATGCCATTGTCAACGTAGTCAATAAACGAGAGAATTGCACAATGAGCGGCTGACACCAGGGACCCAGCCACTCGCCCAGTTATTTTTGTTTTGGGTTAATTTGATAAATTCCTCCTAGAAATGCCACTGCAATTTCCAAACTTTGAAAAATGCCATTTCATGCCATTTCTAGTGACATTTTTTGAAGTCTGGAGTGGCGTTTTTCAAAGTTTGCAAAAATTGCAGTGGCATTTTTCAAAGTTTGGAAATTGCAGTGGCATTTTTATGAATCGCCATAATTGGAGTGGCATTTATCTAATATGTTTTTGAGACGGAAGCAGAGTGTCAACTGGGCTGTGCAGGACACTCTGGCCTGTCTAGACAGCCTTTTCTTTTATGTTTACCACAGACCGGCCCAGTAGTTTTTTTTAAAATGGCTAGCCCAGTTTTTTTTGTGATTTGTCAAGTAAGTCACTTTATCAGGCCTGTTGGGCTATACGAGGAGAGCTTCATTCGGGTGGCCGAGAAAATGGCCTATCAGTAATGAGAAATGGGTTGTACATTTTTAAAACACATCAAACCAGCAATTAGTTTCAAATATCTTTTTTTCATTTCGAGATTTTAAATTGCATTGGTTTTTATGCATGGACAATTTATTGGATTTTATATTGATATACATTTATTTTTAAAATCAGTCTGAATGTGAATGGAAATTTCGGGATTAAAAACAGTTCTGACCGCACCGACATATGCAAAATTTCATATAATTTTTTAACCGTGGCCACAATATGGGCTGTAATGCTAACAAAAAGAATATGGGCTCCAAAAAAACCCGTAAGAATTAGCAAATGGGATGTAAACTATTTGAAATAATGGCAGATGGGCTGTATGCTGTTTTCCACAGATTTGAGGCTTTCCATAGATGGCATGTATACTGTTGGATGTCCATCCAACGTCCGTCGTGCTTCTTCAATCTTTGCTCTTTCTGCTCCAGCCGCTCAAAGAAGCGCCGGCGGGACTGCCTGATCCCTCCTCTCCGCGGCCGGCTGTGCTGCCGCACAGGCCTCACTGCCCAACCGTACTCCCATCACTGGCCTAGCTATCTCTCTAATCACCCTCAGTCCCACACATGTTTTTATTCTCCGGCGACGGCAGACGAACCAGTAAACCCTCGTACTCCTCCGCGTGGGAAATAACTGCCGAGTATTCCCTGGATCCGTGTTGTTCCCTTCCTAGGCCTCGCCGTCGTCCACTACCCTGGTGCTATCGGCGCGGCCTGGTTAACATGGTCAATGAACGACATCCATCGGAAGTGGACTGTACGTGGAGAGGCTGACAGCTGGGTCCACGGCCGCACGCAAGGAAATGCCTCCTTATTACGCGCAAAATAATGATTCCTCCACCTGACATCTAGGACCCACCGAAAGGCCCTCTGTATTTCATGAAAAAACATTACCGCCGCTGACAGGTCGGACCCACCAGCTATATCTTCGCACGCAAGGAAGTGCCTCCTTATGACGCCCAAAAAAAAGAATACTCCCCCTGCTAGCTGGGACCCAGTATAGTGGGCCTACTAAGTTGACAGGGACGAAGGGCTTCTTCAACTTAGTCAATATGCATGATTCTAGCTCGACTGACCGTACGATGTCCATCTAACGGCCGTAGTGCTTCTTCAACCTCTGGTCATCTTGCTCCAGCCGCCCAAAGCAGCGCCGGTCGTGCCGCCTGCTCCTGCCTCCCGTGGCCCACTGTGCTGCCGTGCAGGCCTCACCGCCCCCATACTACTCCCACCGCTGGCCAGGCCATCCCTCCACACCACTCACCCACACCCTCCACACCACGTTATTCTGCGGCAACGGCAGCGCAGCCGAACCAGTGAACCCTCGTACTCCTCTCCGCATGGGCATCCACTGCCGCATCTTCCCCGGCTCCGCGTCGTCCCCTTCCTAGGCCTCGCTGTCATCCACCGCCATGGTGCTCTCGGCGCAGCGTGGTCAATATGGTCAATGACCGAATTCCATCAGAAGAATACTATACATGCAGAGGCTGACAACTGGGTCCACGGCAGCCGCAAGGAAGTGCCTCCTTATTACATGGAAAATAATTATTCCTCCACCTGACAGCAGGGACCCACCGGACGGGCCACCAGTATTTCACGAAAAAAACGTTTGCCCCTGACTGCTGTGACCCACCCGACGGGCCGTCGTATTTCGCGAAAAAACGTTCCCCCTGCTGTCACCTAAGACCCACCGGAAGTGCCTCCTTATTACGGACAAAAAATGAATACCCCCCCAGCTAGCTGGGATCCACCTTGGTGGGAGGATGACTTGTGGGCCTACTAAGTTGACGGGGATGGAGGGCTTTGTCAACTTAGTCAATATAAACGATTCTAGCTCCAGTGACCGTACGATGTCCATCCAACGGCCGTAGTGCTTCTTCAGCCTATGGTCTTCTTGCTCCAGCCGCCTAAAGCATCGCCGGTCGTGCCGCATGCTCCTGCCTCCCGTGGCCGGATGTGCTGCCGCGGAGGCCTCACCACCCCCTACTATTCCCACCGCTGGCCAGGCCCTGCGGCGACGACAGCCTCACACCACAGCCGAACCAGTGAACCCTCGTATTCCTCTCGGTGCGGGGTTCCACTGCCGCGTCTTCCCCGGCTCCCCGTCGTCCCCTTCCTAGGCCTCGCTGTCATCCACCGCCCTAGTGCTCTTGGCGCAGCGTGGTCAACGTGGTCAAGGAACGATTTCCATCGGACGTGGACTGTATGTGGAGAGGCAGACAGCTGGGTCCACGGCCACAGCAAGGAAGTGCCTCCTTATTACGTTGAAAATAATTATTCCTCCACCTGACAGCGGGGACCCACCGGACTGGCCACTGTATTTCACAAAAAAAACGTTTCCCCCCTGACTGCTGGGACTCACCAGCTACACCTTCGCACGCAAGGAAGTGCGTCTGGGCAAAAAAAAAAACGATTCACCCCTCTGACTATTGGGACCCACCAGCTACATTTTCGCACGCAAGGAAGTGCCTGACAGTCGGGACCCACCTGGTCGAAGCGTACGTAGCGTTGTCATTCTGGTTGCAAATGTGTACGTACATACTGGTCGTTGTAGAGGCGCGCACGTGTCGTAGTAGAGGCGCGCACGTAGCATGTACACGTACGTACAGCGGCCAGGGTGCAAGAAAGAAAATGCGGCCACGTATGTGTACATACGGGCGGGGTCTCGAATGCCTAGTCGCGCATACGTACGGCGAGGGATCGTGTTCATGGGGAGGCAACGGAATGCGTCGTGTTCATGGGGAGGCAACAGAATGCGTCGTGTTTATCGGGAGGCAATGGAATGCGTCGTGTTCATGGGGATGCAACGGAATGCGTTGTGTTCATCGGGAGGCAACGGAATGCATGGGAGCCAACCGGCTTGGACGGAACAGGCGATGGAAACGAGGCCTGGCGTACCGCACAATGGAGGAAATGGACCTCCTACAGTCGAAACGGGGGTCCTGTTGATCGGGAGGGGTGTGGCGTACCGCAAAACAGAGGAAATGGACCTCCTACGGTCGAAGCGGGGGTTCTGTTGACCGGGAGGGGTGTGGCTAGTCTAGGTAATCTCAGGCCCGGCCCTGTTGGCCCTCCCAGGCCCGGCCCTAAAATCCAGGGCCTAGGCCCGATGGGCTTGCCAATAGGCCGGGCTTGGGCCTGACTTTTGAGGCCACCAGTAGGGCCTAGACGGGCTTGGGCTTGGCATATTGGCATTTTAAGGAAGAGGCCTAACCCACGGCCCTAAGCCCTAAGGGCTTTTTAGGGCTTTTTACCAAATGGGCCGGGCTTGGGCTTGAAAAGTAGGCCCAGGTATAGGGCCTGGGAGGGCCTGGGCCTCAGTTTTCTATCGTGGGCTTTTTCAGGCCCGGCCCGACCCGGCCCATTGCCATATATAGGTGTGGCGTACCGCAAAATGGATGAAACGGACTTTTGTTGGAGCGCTACGGTCGAAACGGGGGTCCTGTTCATCGGAAGGGG
>NC_057798.1:629870744-629888412 GCF_018294505.1 Triticum aestivum
TACCATCGACCTCCTCCAGCCTCCACGCGCTCCTGTTCATCCAGCCTCCACCGCGCGCTACTCCACCGACTACTGTTCAACCATCCCTCCACGGGCACCCCTCCACCGTCTACTATTCATCCAGCCCTCCACACCACGGGGTCCTGTTCAACCAACCCTCCACGGCCACCCCTCCACCATCTACTGTTCATCCAGCCCTCCACACCACGGGTTCCTGTTCATCCAGAGGCAACGCCACCGCTCACTGTTCATCCAACCCCCCCAACCCCCCCGCGATGCTCACTGTTCATCCCAGGGGCAGCATCGATCGGCTTCAGTTAGCAGCAGTAGCGAAGGAATCGCTCCGTCGGGTTCAGTTAACAGCCATCGATGGATCGCTCGGGTTCAGTAATGCGTAGCCTGCAGTGCAATCGCTCGGGTTCAGTTAGAGCCCAACGCCTCGCTCAGGGTCAGTTACAGCCAAGGCCTAGCACACACGCGCGTACGTACGAGAGAAACGCGCATCGCTCCGCCCCCAACCTCCCACCGTAACCGGCAACTCCCCGAAATTTTGCTCCCCCTCGCTTCTACCATGGTTTTTTCCATCATGGACGGCCCAAAGAATGTCATGCAGCTGCGTCTCCGTCCCACCCAGGACAAAAAGCCCATTTTCTGTCATGATTTTTTGTCATAGAAGTAGGAGCCCACCACATCTATGATGATACCGGGTTTTGTCACAATTATCGTCATAGAAGTGTCATATGTATGACAGAAAAAAAATTCGCTCGGCCCAAAATATCACATATGTGTCTTTTTTTGTATTGTCACACGAGTTCTTATGGATGGTGGCAGCAGCCTGAACCTGCTCTATCAGGATACAGTGCGCAAAATGGGCATCGATCCCTCAAGGATCAAAACCACCAAAACCACCTTTAAAGTTGTCATACCAGGTGTAGAGGCCTGTTGCACGGGCTCAATCACACTGGAAGTAGTCTTTGGATCTCTGGACAACTTCCGAATTGAGGAGTTAATCTTCGATATCGTCCCCTCCTGCAGTGGCTATCACGCACTGCTCCGATGAACCACATTTGCCAGATTCAATGTGGTACCGCATTATGCATACCTCAAGCTCAAGATGCCAGGACCTCACGGGGTTATAACAGTCAATGGAAATACAGAGCGCTCCCTCCGTATGGAGGAGCACACTACCACCCTCGCAGCAGAAGTACAGAGTAGCCTTCTTAGGCAGACCTCCAATTCGGCAATAAAATCCCCGGACACCGCCAAGTGAGTCCGAAGTACTCTACAACAGGATCGTTCGGCATGTCTTGAGCTCGCTTAGAAATTCGGACTCCGTCCTATTCCCAGTCAAGCGGCGAAATTTGTGACGCTTGTACAAAATTACGCACTTAAAATACCATGGGCATAGACGCAGATACAGCTAGAATGCAGTCCACAATGCGGCTCAGCCGCCCCAGGATCCGTATACCTTCACCCCTTTTCTTTATTTCAGGTCCCTATTTTCTGGAGACTCTTCCGATAGCCTGATTATCGGACCCATCACCGTATGGAAACACCAAGGAGGCAAGGAGCTTTGACGTATAAGGGAATACCTAGGTGGTCTCTAATAACGATCGCTATACCTGTTTTACATACCCACACGTAGCTCGCTCTTGGTTAAGGACATGTTAAATAGTCCTATTTTGCTTATCGAACTACTTGTATACATATGCCTTGATGTATTCTTCAAATAACAATGGAAAATAATGTACAACATGAGCTTATTATTACATTTCTTTATCCTTTTCCTTGACTGTTTATTTATTACAAATTGCACCCGTACATTTCGGTATGTTCAGCTCGCCAGGGGCTTCAGTGTACCCCATAACACGGCAAGAAAAGTCCGAACACTTTCGATAGTGCGGCACACCGAACTTATAGCATTATATGCATCAGCTCCGAATCATGTCTTGGGTCAATAGTTGGGTTTTCCCGGCTCGCATGTTTTGTTGCCTTATGTTCCGCTATATCGGCTAAGGTGGCACAGGGAGAACTACTGCGATTGTGTCCCGGTTCTTCCGGATGAGCACCTCGGTAGAGAAAGCCGAAAACTGACTGTCATGATGTGGCGAGAGCTGGTCGCTGTTCGAGAGGTCTCAAATCCTTAAAGATTTTTTCTTCTTTGGGCGAGGAATCGGCCTTTGTCTGATTTAGGCGTGTATAGCGCCCCATGTTCGGCCTTCCGAATACCAGGGGCTATGCCAAAATTTAAAATTATAGAACTTCTATGGCTAAGTGAGAGTGATAAAGTTGTATAGTCCAATTGCCTTGTTCGTTGCGCTAAACACCTCCTTAAAGGACCACAAATTTGGATAAAGGGTGTTTAGATTTATCCCGAACACCGCGGTACTAGTTACATGGGGGCAGAAGTCAACGACTGGCCAACTCTCAGATTTTATAAATGGCCGCACATAAGGTAAAATTTTAAATCAGCAAGCGTTATATTGCGCAAAAGAACTTGTTTCCTATTACAGGACAAAATAAGTGCATTCACTCAAAGATTACATCCTTCGCACATTGCTCCGCCACAAGGTGGGAGCCCTTCAGGAGACTATCATAATACTTTTCAGGGTGGCGATGCTCCTTGCCCTTCGGCGGCCCTTCGGTCATGAGCTTCTCGTCATCCATCTTCGCCCAGTGCACTTTTGCACGGGCGAAGGACATTTGCGCACCTTCAATGCAAACTGACCACTTTGTAACTTCAAGCCGCGGACAGGCACTCACAAGCCACTTTACTAGGCCGATGTAGCTGTTGGGCAAGGGCTCGGCAGGCCACAGCCGGACTATGAGGTCCTTCACGGCCAGTTCTGCCGCCTTGTGCAGTTCGACCAGTTGCTTCAGCTGGTCGCTCCAGGGCATCGGATGTTCGGTCCCAAGATACTGAGACCAGAACAACTTCTCCGACGAGCTCCCTTCTTTAGCTTGGTAGAACTCTGCAACATCAGATATGCTGCACGGTAGATCTGCGAACGCTCCGGGAGAGCTCCAAATTCGGGTAAGTAAAAGGAAAGTCTCCTTCACATGCTTGCTTTGCATAATGAATGCCTTACCCGCCGCAATCCTCTTGACCGCCTGAATCTCCTGGAGGTCCTTTTGGGCTTTGGCTTTGGCGTCTTGCAAGCTTTGGAGGGCCTTCGCAAGCTCAGATTCTTGCGTCTTAGAGTCACGCTCCAAGGACTCGTATTTTCGGATGAAATCCTGGAGCTCTTGCTGGACATTGTTGACCCGGGCGGCTTCCTTCTCGCTCTCGGCGCGTTCCTGAACCGCTTTGTCTTTGGCCTCGGTAAGCGCCTTCTTAAGGGCCGCCACTTCGGTCGTGGCCCCTATTAAAGTTCATGACGCTTCTATTAGCAGCAACAATTTTTCCTTTATAAATATACAGACGGGGTATTGTGTACCTTTGTTTTCCTCGAGCTGCCTCTTCACGAGGCGGAGCTCTTCCTCGGTATGCTCCAGGTCCCGCTTCAGTCCAGAGACCTCCGCGGTACGAGCGGCAGCGGACAGCAGCAACGCCTCCTTATTCACATAGACATATTTTGATTAGACTCCCGCATATGTTATTTGATCCTTTGTTCGACCTTTCTTTCCGAACACCAAACAGAGCATCAGGGGCTACTGTCTATAATGTGATATTTTCTTACAATTTGTTTACTTGCCTCAAAGGTTGTTAGGAGGCTGCCGCAGGCTTCGGTTAATCCTCTTTTGGCGGACCGGACCTTCTCGATCACCGTACTCATGATGGTATGGTGTTCGTCATCAATGGAAGCTCCGCGAAGCGCTTCCAGCAAGTTGTCCGATGCCTCTGGATGGACAGAGGTCATCGGCACGGGTGGCTCACCCCTCTTAGAGAGAGGCTGCCTGCTTGAATCCGGAACCACTGGGGGTTCTGGAGCAGTATACGGCTTGGGGCCATGCTTGCTGCAGCCCCCGTTATCGGAGTCCATGGGGGTCTTCCCCTCCCATGTGCCCGACGACTGGGATTTCGCCTGGGGGCGTCTCCAGAACTGTATCCCCCTCGTCCCGTATCCTCTGAAACAACACCTCGGTGTCGTCCGTGGGCCTAGGGGAGGAGGTTGTCGGGTGTGAATCGCTGTTCATCGCCGACAGGCCAAGGGACCCCTCTATCGGTGTCAAAACCGGCGGATCTCGGGTATGGGGTCCCGAACTGTGCGTCTAAGGCTAATGGTAATAGGAGGCAGGGGACACGATGTTTTACCTAGGTTCGGGCCCTCATGATGGAGGTAATACCCTACTTTCTGCTTGAGTGATCTTGATGATATGAGTATTACAAGAGTTGATCTACCACAAGATCGTAGAGGCTAAACCCTAGGAGCTAGCCTATGATTATGATTGTTGTTGTCCTATGGACTAAACCCTCCGGTTTATACAGACACCGGAGGAGGCTAGGGTTACACAGAGTCGGTTACAAAGAAGGGGATCTAACATCCGAATCGCCAAGCTTGCCTTCCACGCAAAGGAGAGTCCCATCCGGACCCGGGACGAAGTCCTGAGTCTTGTATCTTCATAGTCCAACAGTCCGGCCAAAGTATATAGTCCGGCTGTCTGGATACCCCCTAATCCAGGACTCCCTCAGTAGCCCCTGAACCAGGCTTCAATGATGATGAGTCCGATGCGCGGATTGTCTTCGACATTGCAAGCCGGGTTCCATCTCCGAATACTCCAAGGTAGATTCCGAACACAAGGATCGTGTCTGGCTCTGCAAAATAATTTCCACATACCACCGTAGAGAGCACAATACTTTACAAATCTAATATGCTGATGATTTTTCATGGCGTGTCCTTATGCTGCGGCTTGGCTTAATACGAACCGTTTTCCTCAGCCTGCCATGGCACGCACTTCAAGGCGGTTTTATTGGCATGCCTCGTCGAAGCAGAGATTGTGTCCCCCTTATTGCGGGATTCTCATCAATACGGGTGTGGGCAACCCAACTACGCCTGTTGGCATGACTCCTTGTTTTTAGGCAAGTCCCAGATGGTTACGCTGAAGACGCTTGATATTCACCACCTTTATAGAGGGGCCAAGGCCTACTCCTCTCTCTTACGATGCTTGCGCCTTTCCCCATCTCGAGTTCCAACACCCGAAGCTCAAGCTTAGGCACTTCGGATCTTCAATCATGTCCGGATCCAACCTTCAAGGCCGGTGGATGGCCTCCTCTGTCCCAGAGGAGGACATTGGAAGCTTAGGGAGGCCAGATATCTGACCGCCGACATCAAGCACAGCCTTCCTGCTGCAGGGCAGGTCATCCCCACTCCTGAGCCCAATGAGAGCGTCGTATTTGTTTCTCACTTACTCCGAGGTTTAGGCTTCACCCTTTATCCCTTCGTGAGAGGGCTCATGTTCTATTACGGGCTAGATTTTCACGATCTACCTCTAGACTCCATCCTTCACATCTCGTCCTTTATCGTCGTGTGCGAAGCCTTCCTCCACATCACCCCACACTTCGGCTTGTGGCTCAAGACCTTCAATGTAAAGCCAAAGGTGACCGAGGGGCGACACGCGGAGTGCGGAGGCGCTGCAATAAGTAGAAATGTCGATGCCCCATGGCCAGAGGGTTTCTTCCGAGAGGTGTCCGATCTATGGCAGCGGAGGTGGTTCTACATCACGGCTCCCCGAGGCACAAAGTGGGCGGCTGCCCCCGACTTCCGCTCAGGCCCTCTGCCTCAATTGGCGTCGTGGGCCAACATGGGACTGGACTGGGGGCCTGCTAATGACGTACCGACATTGCAGAGCCATATTCGGGAGCTCCTTAAGAGGGACATCGGTCTTGTCAGGATAATTCAGGTAATGCTAGTTTAACGGATCCTGCCGTGCAAATGTCGGTCTCTCCGGATGTGGGAGTTCAACCCAGAGGGTCCGCGAACTATTCATCACTTCTTCGGCCTGACACTCGAAGGGATGTATAGGTTGTTCTTCGGACCACGAGTAAAGTGTTCGGATACCACCGAGGATGCGGGCCTGAGCTTCAACCGCCCAGATATCCAAGTAAGTAACCCTGAAACTGGACACTTCATTTATATTTATCACAACATTATTCTAAAAACTGTCCGCGGCCAGGATTGGCCCAGCAAGGCAGAGAGAATCAGGAGTCCGGCCCCACTTCCCGAAAGCTCGCCTAGTCCTACAATAGCCAGGATGCTTAGACATGTGCTAAGTCAAGTGCCCTCAGGGAAAGACGAAGGGAAGAATAGAGAAGCCGAGCTTCACACATTGTACATCCAAACTGGGGGAATTACTGTCTCCATGAAGGAGGATAGTCGGGGAGGGGAATCTAAGGTTTCGTCCCTCCATGGGAAGAAGAGGGCCGCCTCCAAAGACTTGGAAACGAAGGTTCCTAGACAAGGGAAGAAAACTTCACCAGGGGGCCCTGCCCCGGAGGGCGTCCTCACCGCGCCATGCCCGCAAACGGGCCAGCCCTCCACCAAGCTATAAGTTAATCGTAAATACAAAGCTACTGCTTCCTCCTCCGAGAAGAATAACCAGGATCCATCCTTTGCAGTCCGGCTAGTAGCTCTTCTCTATAGAGTTCGTCTTCGGGGGATCTTCTTCCGGAGATGATGGAGAGTGAAACCCCACCTGCCTCTCCGCCCCATGGGGTGGGGCGACCCTGAGGTGTCGTCACGGAGGAGTCCAGATTCGCCGAGGCCAGAAACTAACACTTAAGCCACCCTGAGCCCGGAGCATTCGGCTCCCACGGGGGGTAATAAGAAGGGTCCGATACAGTCCGGCGACCGGCCAGACACACTCACAGGCCTTCTGGAGCAAGCTTCTCTCTCGGAGGATCGCTGTATGTTAATGGGTATAGTGTTTGAGAAGATTTCATCCGCCACAAGCGGGTTGAATGAAGCTTTTACGAGCCTGCTCAAAGGCTTTGAGGTACATAATGAAATACGTAATTTTTCGGTTGTACCGCACGCGCTAGGTGTGTGCTGTATAGATAGTAGCCCCTGAGACTCTGGTTGCCAGCACTAGGCTGCAAACGGAGGATTACACTCCCAAGTAATGATCGCACTGCATTCATGCACAGGTGGCTAAGGGTCCGGCGGTAGACCGGACCGTTGAATTCGCCGAACTGAGGCGACAAATTGATGTTGTGGACGCCGACATCACACTTGTAAACGAGCGGCTTGACGAGTCACAGAGTATGTGTTCCTTTCCTTATTAGTTTTAGAAAATATTAACAGGAGCATAATGTTAATGTGATATGCTTTGGCTGCAGGCGGAGCTGCTACCGTGGAGGCCCTAAGGGTGGAACTTGCCATAGCCAAGGAACAAGCCCGAGCTAGCAATGCGGCTACCCTAAAGGCGGCCGAAGATTTGAGAGCTGAACAGGCTGCTCATCGCCGAAGCGAAGATAAAATAGCTGAGATGGCCGTGGAGCTGAGAGACGCCGCCGGCCGGTATGAGCTCCTTGAAAAGGAGAATCAGGCGAAGTCGGCTGACCTGAAGAAGGCCCTTGATGCGGCCAAGGAGACGCGTTCTGAAATTAGAGCTGCGCGGGAGGAGCTTGGACAGGCTGGAGAAATGACGGCAGGAAGCCCCTATTTGTTGTGGATGAAGTTCTTAGATCCAAAGTACGCTCCTCTGGTTCAGCTATGGAGCACTGCACATGCGTATGCGGATCTGGCAAAAAGTACGGCTGATGCGACCAAGTTCTTCAAGGATCAAAAAGATAATGAAGTCGAAAGGTTGTTCTGGTCGCAATTCAGTGCTCCAACGCGCCCGTTGCCATTGAGTGAGAGGATGGCCGCTGTGGCCAAGCTCCATAGGTTGTCCGCTCTTGCGATGAGGTCTGTAATAGACCATCTATGGCCAAAGGGACCGAGGCCGGACAATTATTTTGGTTTAGTGCAACAATTCCTTGGTGCCGTATCACGAATCGATGCCATGAAGAGGTCGGCATGCATAGAGGGTGCGCGGATGGCTCTTGCCCATGTTAAAACATATTGGGCAGATATGGAGGCCACCATCATTGCAACCCAGAATCTGGCAGGAAGTCAAGACCCAGCCGAGCACTATTTTGAGCAGGTCACAGAAGGTGCCCGTTTAATAGAGGCTCAGTGCTCGAAGAATGTCATGTTCGAGTGACAAGTCGTTCAATTGTAAAAACAATTCTACTTTAATTATAGAGGCTATGTTTATACTTCCGCCAGAAAGTGTTATAGTTCCTCCTGTGCGACCGTTTGATGTATATATATAACCTGAAAGTTAGCAGTCATTGGATTCAGCCCCCACACATATAATGCGGGGGTGTTCTCAAAAATGTGCGTAATCACACTTGATCCAACCTCTTGGTCCATTAAGAAGATGAACGCACGTCGAACTAGGCAACCGGACTATATAGCTTTAACACTTTCACTTAGCCATAGGAGTTTGACGGTGGGGCTACTATGGAGCCCCTGGTACCTTCGCGTGCATCCGAATATGGACGCATATGTACATGACCGGGAAATGGCCCTTTGTTAATGCGGAGGAATCCCGAAGATTCCGATGACGATTCCGATGAGTCCTTGAGTGGTTGACCAGTCTCTTGCTGTATCATGACAATTAGTTTTCGACTTTCTCTACTGAGGTGCTCATCCGGAATAACCAGGGCACAATCATAGTAGTTCTCCTTTGGCCGCCTTAGCCGATAGAACGGAATGTAAGGCTGCAAACCCAGGAGCCGGGCTAACCCAACATTTGACCAAAGACATGATTCAGAGCTAATGCATATAAGGCCAAACTTGCGACGCCGAACACTCCCGAAGGTATTCGGACTTTATAACATATACTGGGCTGAGTAGCGCCCTTGATTATGAACGCTGTATTTCCAGGTACGTGCATTAGTCTGTCGTGGCGAAATGCCAATAACGCCAGTATCCCCTGTGGGTGTATTGAATACCCATGGGATGTCAAGCAACAAGAGACAATAAAGAAGGTTTACGCAGGGGCTTAATCTAAAGAGAAACCTTTGAGTGGGGCCCTGCTGCATGTCTGCGCCTTTGTCTCTGTTGTGCCGTGTCCTATAAGGGTGTCGCACGAATGGTGTTTGTAAAAAGGAAAACTCATGTAAAAGAGTATGGCATAAGCGTGCAAAAAGTTGGTTATTATCAATGGATAGTAGAAGTGTGAGACATTGGCATTTTAATAAGGTCAAGCCAAATGGTGGGCTTTATTACATGTTTGCAGCCCTTGATGCCCTCTATGGGGGTACATGTATAGCACCCAGCTCAAGATTATATGGGCTGCTACCGACGGTGGTGCGCCAGACTCATCTAACTGTGTCCATGGTCTTAACGACCGATCATGCATTCTGATAGGAGAGGCTACTTAGTGTACGGCTGCTAGAGCCGCCACATACTCTTCCGCACGTAAGGAATGCTCTATGTTTCCGCTAACAGTGATGACGCCACGCGGACCGGGCATCTTGAGTTTAAGGTAGGCGTAGTGCGGTACTGCATTGAAGCGAGTGAAGGCCGTTCTTCTGAGTAATGCATGATAACCGGTTCGAAAGGGAGCGATGTCGAAGAGTAATTCTTCGCTTCTGAAGTTGTCGGGAGAACCGAATGTCACCTCTAATACGAGGGAGCCCCTGCAGCGGGCCTCAACGCTTGGAATCACTCCTTTAAAGGTGGTGTTACTTTGGCTGATTCTGGATGGGTCTATCCCCATCTTGCGGACAATGTCCTGATATATTAGATTGAGACTACTGCCGCCGTCCATGAGGACACAAGTGAGATGGTATCCATCGATTATTGGGTCGAGCACCAAGGCACCCGATCCTCCATGCCGGATACTAGTCGGGTGGTCGCCGTGATCAAAAGTGATTGGGCAGGCCGACCAGGGGTTGAGTTTGGGGGCGCCGGGCTCTACAGCGTATACGTCTCTGAGCGCGCGTTTGCGCCTTCTCTTTGCTATGTGAGTCGCGTAGATCATGTTTACTGTTTTTACTTCTGGTGGGAATTTTTTCTGTCCCCCAGTGTTCGGCTGGCAAGGCTCATCCTCGTCTTCACTTGGTGTTTCCCTTCCTTTGTGTTCGGCATTTAACTTGCCATCCTACTTAAAGACCTAGCATTCTCTATGAGTGTGGTTCGCAGGTTTTTTGGGCATGCCATGAATTTGGCACAATCTTTCCAGGACTTTGTTCAGGCCGGACGGTCCCTCTTTGCTGCCTTTAAATGGCTTATTTCGTTGACCGTGTTGAGAGCCCCTGAATCCGTCGTTAACCGCCGTGTTGTCCGGACTTTCTTCTTTGTTTCGACGCTTGTTTTTATTGCGCTGTGGCTTCCCGTTGCCATCCCTAATTTGGGATGTGCCTGGGTCACTGGTGCCTCTACGGGCCAACCAGCTGTCCTCACCCGTGCAGAAGTGGGTCATAAGGCTTGTTAAGGCCCCCATTTTCCTCGGCTTTTCTTGGCCGAGGTGTCTGGCGAGCCACTCGTCCCGGATACTGTGCTTGAAGGCCGCTAGGGCTTCGGCATCCGGACAATCGACAATTTGATTTTTCTTAGTGAGAAATCTGTTCCAAAGCTTACAGGCTGACTCTCTGGGCTATTGTATTATGTGACTTAAATCGTCTGCGTCCGGAGGTTGGACATAGGTCCCTTGAAAATTGGTGCACAAAGCGTCCTCAAGTTCCTCCCAACTTCTGATTGAATTTTCGGGGAGGCTCTTCAACCAATGCAGAGCTGGCCCTTTCAACTTGAGGGGGAGGTATTTGATGGCTTGGAGGTTATCCCGACGAGCCATGTGGATATGAAGGATAAAATCCTCGGTCTGTCGTTCCTTCGTATGCCTCTATGTTCACGGGTTTTAATCCCTGTGGGAATTCGTGATCCAGTACCTCGTCGGTGAAGCACAGAGGGTGCACGGCCCCATTGTATCTGGACATGTCGTGGCATGCTGTCAACTGTTGTTGCGTCTGGTGTTAATTCCGAACTGGTACTCGATCAGTGTGATCGTCTTGGTGACCGTAATCCTGCACCGGAGCATGTCCTCTAGATCCATAGATGGACCTGGTCGCGCCGGCCTTTTTGTCCATGAGCTCACGTAAATCGTGTGCGGCATCAGTAGCTGCTCTATCGCGGTCATGAAGTGGTTGGTCCGGCCGATTGGCCATATTATTCTTCGGCGGAATGGCCTCATCGTCAAAATCTGGCGGCAGCTTGCGCTTTGGGCAGCTCTTTGTGTGGCGATCGTCACCATATTTTTCTTCAGTGTCTAGCACTTTATTCCATCTGCGGTTGAGCGTATCCTGCGTGGCCTTAAGCCTTTGCTTCTGCTTCTTTAGGCTTCTCACAATGGCCATAAGCCTTCTGTGAAGGTTATCTCGTTCCAAACGTTTTTCCAGGATGATGAATGGATCATCATCCGGAATGTATTCTTCTCTAGAAGCAGGTTGATGAGTTCGGCCCTCGGGATTGCTGTGATCGGGCATCTGATCCGGGCTGTGTTTGGCGTGACCTGGCACATGCTGCTCCATCGCTGGGTCCATATGGTCGTTGTTGCCTTTGTAGTTGATCGGGGTGTCAATTTTTCTAGCGCTGTTATAGCTGTTTTTACTGTGGCAGGACTTAGAGCGGCGCCTGCGCCGTCGTTTTGGCTTTTGTCCGGGGGGTTTATCCTCCGTTGTGTCCTTTTTATCGTCGTTGTCCTCCTTAGGCATGTCCACCATGTATATATATCATATGATGAGGTGGCGGTCCAGCGCCCCATGGGCGGTGGTTCCAAATCGTCCCCTGCACCGACGTCCATACCGTTGATGTTGTCAGAGTCAAAGTCAAGCATGTCTGTTAGGTCATCGAACAGTGGCTATTAAGTGGGTGGTGGGTGGGCGGCGATTTTCTTCGTCGTCCGAATCCCCCTCGAGCCGGACATAGTTCGGCCAAGAGTCCTCTAACAAAGAGAGAGACCTTAAAGAGTTTAGCACGTCACCAAAGGGTGGGTGCTGAAAGATATCCGCGGTGATGAACTCCATGATTGGTGCCCAATCAGCTTCGATGGGCACGGATGCACGCGGTCCGGGACCTACAGCCAGAAACAAGTCCGGGGGTCCAGCGACACAGATTTCCTGAGAGGTGGAGTTTGTGTTTGGCTCCAACGCCGATGAGTATGCGGCCTCTGTGGCGGGGTCCATCAACCCGTCCTCGAACGACGCGCTCTGCCTCGGATTTAGGTTCGGGGCTGTTGCAGGTGCGATATCCCGAATACTGTCCGACGGTAGATCCGAGTCGGGCCCGTCGTGACCGTTCGGCGCTCCTGACGCAGGTCCGAATTCGTCGAAGATCAAGTCTCCGCGGACGTCAGCCGTTTAATTCAAGTTTCCAAACCTGACCTGAAGGCCAGGGGTGTAGCTGTTGATCTGCTCCAGGTGTCCAAGCAAATTGGCCTACAGTACGAAGCCGCCGAACATGAAGATCTGTCCGGGGAGAAAAGTCTCACCCTGGACCATGTTGTTGTTGATGATTGAAGGAGCCATCGAGCCTTGCAGCGACGACACAGAGGAACTCTCATTGAAAGCACCAACGTCGGTGTCAAAACCAGCGGATCTCGGGTATGTGGTCCCGAACTGTGCGTCTAAGGCTAATGGTAACAGGAGGCAGGGGACACGATTTTTTACCCAGGTTCGGGCCCTCACGATGGAGGTAATACCCTACTTCCTGTTTGATTGATCTTGATGATATGAGTATTACAAGAGTTGATCTACCACGAGATCATAGAGGCTAAACCCTAGGAGCTAGCCTATGATTATGATAGTTATTGTCCTACGGACTAAACCCTCCGGTTTATATAGACACCGGAGGAGGCTAGGGTTACACATAGTTGGTTACAAAGAAGGAGATCTAACATCCGAATCGCCAAGCTTGCCTTCCACGCATAGGATAGTCCCATCCGGACACGGGACGAAGTCTCGAGTCTTGTATCTCCATAGTCTAACAGTCCGGCCAAAGTATACAGTCCGGCTGTCCGGATACCCCCTAATCCAGGACTCCCTCACCCTCCAAAGAGGATACCTCAATGTGGGATTTGGCCGTACTGCATATGCATGTTTGGCATGATAAGAAGCAATAAATCAAAACATACCGGAAGTATTATAGTGTGCGGATACTTACGACTTAGCCAGGGGCTTGTCCCTGGGCAACCACTCCTCGCCGCTGTAGGTGGTTGTAGTGGAGTGGTCCGAAAGGAAGGTCTTTCCCTTCTTGGACACCTCAGCCTCCCCAGACGGGGCGGCCTTCCTCTTCTTCTCCCCCCGGGGGATTTCCTCTTCCTCCTCCTCGACTTCGTTGGAGGAGTGAGTCTTGGTGTCTTCGAACGTCATGTCCGATGCCACCTTGCGCCAGAGACCTTTCCTAGTCCTCGCGGCTTTTTCTTGACCTTCTTCTTTGGCACCTCATAGGGCACCGGAAACAACATCTTCTTTAAGAGAGGCGATGCTTGATCTTCGGGTAGTGGAGCCGGACAGTCAATCCGCTCCGCTATCGATTCGCTGTCCTGATTAAATCAGCTAGGAGGCTTCGTTTCCTCCCACGGATATGCTGGTAAATGGCACATCTTGCAAAATATAAAAACTCACCGGATGGGCTTGGCGTTTCGCGCTGAGTCCGCGATCTTTGGTCATGGGTGGGGGGACCTCGGTGGTCTTGAAGAGCACCTTCCAAACATCTTCGTGCGTCGTGTCAAAGAGCTCTTGCAACATCTGGTGTTCGGCCGGGTCGAACTCCCACAAACTATAAGCCCGTCTTTGACACAGAAGGATCCGGCGGATGAGTATGATCTGGACCACATTGACAAGCTTGATTTTCTTGACTATCATGTTTTGACGCAGGTCTGGAGTCCGGTCAGCTCCATCGATGAGCCCCAGGCTAAGCCCTTCTCTTTCCAGGAGGTGAGCCGCATGGGGATGCCGGATCGAAATTCGCGGGTCGCCGCCCAGTTGGTGTCGCGCGGCTCGGTGATGTAGAACCACCCAAATTACCAACCCTTCACGGTCTCCACATAGGAGCCTTCAGTCCAGGTGACATTGGGCATCTTGCCCACCATGGCGCCCCCGCACTCCGCTTGCTGGCTGCCCACCACCTTTGGATTCACATTGAAGGTCTTCAGCCATAGGCCAACATGGGGCGTGATGCGGAGGAAGGCCTTCCACACAGCGATGAATGATGAGATGTTGAGGATGAAGTTTTGGGCCAGATCATGGAAGTCCAGCCCGTAGTAGAACATAAGCCCGCGGACGAATGGGTGGAGGGGGAACCCCAGTCCACAGACAAAGTGAAAGAGAAACACTACCCTCTCCTGGAGCTTCGGGGTAGGGATGATCTACCCTTTGGCCGGGAGTCGGTGCTTGATGTCTGTGGCCAGGTATTCGGCCTCCCGAAGCTTCGTGATGTCCTCCTCCGTAACAGAGGAGACCATCCACTTGCCTCCCTCTCCAGACATAGTTGGACTAACTTTGCGGAAAAGGTGAAAGCTGGGGCGCTAGAGCTCGAGCGAGCAAGAATGGATGAGCAGAGGAAGAAGAAGGCGTGGGTGAAGAAGGGGAATCATTATCTCTTTATAAAGGCGGTAGAAACCATGCGCCTCCCCACTTGCCCCTGTAAACTCGCTTATTCCCCAAGCGTCGTGTTGATGGCGCGGTTGGGTTACCCACACCCGTATTGATGAGAATCCCATGATAAGGGGACATGATCTCTGCATCGACAAGACGTGCCAGTAAAACCGCCTCGCAAGATGTGCAGTAGCAGGTTGAGAGAAATGGTTCGAATAATGACTGGGCCATACCGTGATGTCATGAAAAGTTGTCAGCTGATTAGACTTGTGGAATATTGTGCTCTCTATGGTGGTATGTGGAATTTTTTTTGCAGAGCCGGACACGATTCATGTGTTCAAAATCTACCTTGAAGTGTTCGGAAAAGGAACCCGCCTTGCAAAGTCGAAGACAATCTGTGCGCCGGACTCATCATCATTGAAGCCTGGTTCAGGGGCTACTGAGGGAGTCTTGGATTAGGGGGTCATCAGACAGCCGGATTACGTACTTATGTCGGACTGTTGGACTATGAAGATACAAGATTAAAACTTCGTCCTGTGTCTGGGTGGGACTCTCCTTTGGATGGAAGGAAAGCTTGGCAATTCGGATATGTAGATTTCCTTCTCTATAACCGATTCTTTGTAACCCTAGCCTCCTCCGTGTCTATATAAACCGGAGGGTTTAGTCCGTAGGACAAGAACAATCATAATGATAGGCTAGCTTCTAGGGTTTAGCCTCTACGATCTCGTGGTAGATCAACTCTTGTAATACTCATATCATCAGGATCAATCAAGCAGGAAGTAGGGTATTACCTCCATAGAGAGGGCCCGAACCTAGGTAAACATTGTGTTCCCCGCCTCCTGTTACCATTAGCCTTAGACGCATAGTTCAGGACCCCCTACCCGAGATCCGCCGGTTTTGACACCGACAGTCGGTGCCAACGGAGATTGGCTTGCATACCTCGGGCTGGATACCACCATCATTTTGCACAACATCCACAGTAGTGCGGCCGTTCTGGTAGACCCCTTCTCCACCATTGGGATCGGCCTTTCGGACTAGCTGGGCTTGAATACGTATGATGATGCCTAAATGAGATTGAAGAAGATAGCAATTGCCTACCCGCCAACAAAGCGACACGGCTACGTCGATTAATATCTCATCGCAGTGTTCGACATAAGGATTGCCATCAATGCAAGAGGCAGTAATGGCAGAGGCTGGCGCATGTTGGCGGCGGCAGATTTGTACCCCTACACGTTTGAAGACGTCATGCGCCATCTAGGCAGCATCTTCGAGGTGACAAGACAGGGGACTTGTTTCATCTGATTGCCATCCTACGACACGGTAGATTACAAATGGAATGCACAAACCATCATTTGCATCCCTAACAGTACTCCATTATTTTGCAGGGACCAGTCATCCCTCGATCAAAAGAAGATCGCCGATCCTGGATGTGCATTTGCATCCACGATTCAGTCTAACCTGGAACCTTGTAGCTGACTTTGGCATATTGGGATCAACTATCTTAGCAGTCGTTACCCATGGTACCACTGATGTGCAACATGGTCACACAATTTACCACGATCGGACCATCACCATCTACCCCAGATATTCCGTTTTTTTAACCCTCTCGCATTCTCTTTCATTGATGTACTAGTACTTAATAGTACTTGATACGTCTCCAACGTATCTATAATTTTTGATTGTTCCATGCTATTATATTATCTGTTTTGGATGTTTAATGGGCTTTACTATGCACTTTTATATTATTTTTTGGACTAACCTATTAACCAGAGGCCTTGTGGAAATTGCTGTTTTTTTGCCTATTTCAGTGTTTCATAGAAAAGGAATATCAAACGGAATCCATACGGAACGAAACCTTCGGGAGAGTGATTTTTGGAACAAACGTGATCTAGGAGACTTGGAGTGGACGTCAAGAAATAAGCGAGGAGGCCATGAGGCAGGGAAGCGCACCTGCCCCCTAGGCGCGCCCCCACCCTCGTGGGCCCCTCACAGATCCACCAACCTACTTTTTCATCCTATATATATATATACCCATATACCCCGAAAACATCCAGGAGCACCATAGATCGGGAGTCCCGCCACCGCAAGCCTCTGTAGCCACCAAAAAACAATCGGGACCCTGTTCCGGCACCCTGCCGGAGGGGGGATCCCTCACCGGTGGCCATCTTCATCATCCTGGCGCTCTCCATGACAAGGAGGGAGTAGTTCACCCTCGGGGCTGAGGGTATGTACCATTATCTCTCTCTCTCTCTCTCGTGTTCTTGAGGTGGTACGATCTTGATGCATTGCGAGCTTTGCTATTATAGTGCGATCATATGATGTTTCTCCCCCTCTACTCTCTTGTAATGGATTAAATTTTCCCTTTAAATTTATCTTACCGGATTGAGTCTTTAAGGATTTGAGAACACTTGATGTATGTCTTGCATGTGCTTATCTGTGGTGACAATGGGACACTACTAGAAAAACCCCTACTAATGCGCACCTAGTATGGCTATTAGTGGCGCATCTGTGGTGCGCCATTAATAGCACGCCATTAGTAATTTTTTCTCAAATTTTGAAAAGTGGATAATTTGATTTTAATTATTTTCTCTCCGAATATTTCATATATGAAAATAAAAGAGAGGGGATAAAATGACTTCCCCAAAATAAAGAAATATTGGTGGTTAAATATTAAGTTCAAATAAGAATTTTATTCGGAGTTTTATCGCTATTTTATTTGAATTAGGAAAAATAAATGTTTTTCAGATTTGTATTAGAGGCCCAAATAAATGATCACTTTGTCCGCTATATTTTTAGAGGACGGGCAAAATTTATTTCAGAATTGTTGGAGTCCGTTTAGTATTTCTTTTATTTGTAGTTCTGCGTGCCGAATTATTTAAAAAAAAAGATCAACCGACCTAGCCGGGCCGTGCCCGACTAGGACTCGCCCCGGCCGGCCTTTATAACCAGCGTCCCTGATCCGCCGCAGCCCACCAGCCCGCCGCCGCCGAAACCCTAACCCTAACACACCGCCGCCATCGCTGCCGCCGCCGCCTCCTGCCGCCGAACTTTGCTGCCGCCCGCACCATTGCTCGCGCCACC
>NC_057798.1:629888681-629900565 GCF_018294505.1 Triticum aestivum
GGACGCTGTCGCCGCCGCCCGCCGCCTCGCTGCCGACCCCACCGCCCGCCGGAGTTGCTCGCCGCCGCTGCCGGAATTCCCACCGGAGCCGCCGCCGTCCCGTCCCGAGGTAGCCGCCGCCGCCGCCGGTTTTCGCCGGAAAACCGTTTGTTTTTTTAGAACCAGCAATTATTATTTTTAGATTGGTTTTATTTTTTCTCCCGGTTTATTTATTTAGCGAACGCCCGTTCATACATTCATTTTAATGAACGGTTTTCACTCGTTAGCCGCAGACAGCAAACGTTCGTTCGTTAGCCTGTTCGTCAGTTTTTCTTTTTCCAGGGATTTTCCGCGATTATTCTCGATCGTGATTTCTGTCCCAATCTTCGTTTTAGTTTATCTTTTCGCTCGTTTATCGGAATTAGGCAATTCAAGCGCCTAGATCTTCGTCTCGAAGCCCTATTTCTGTTTAATCAACTTGAACATGATTTTGGTACTGTAAAATTAGACTTGAGTCCAGATTAGTAAACGGAGCTTGTTTCTTTCGTAGTTTGAGTTTCGTTGCTTCGTTTGATTTGTTTCTTTTTGCAAACCAGAGTTCTTAAGTTGAACTTTCTGGTTAGATCTCGTATTTGAGTTTTACCCGTGCTTCTAGTTGAGTGCTTATTATATGCTTGTTTGTTTGCAATAGAGTATCCGGAGTGCGAAGCGTGCTAGTACGAGTCTCTATGTTTCATTGATCATCAGCAAGGCAAGTAACACTTTGATCATACGTCTTTACTATCCAGTTTTATTGCATCAGATCAATCCTCAAACAATTGCAAGGTTAGGATCCGATTAACATCTGGGTTTTGGGAAGTAGATGAGGCAGTACCTATTTACATGTTTATTATCAAACCTTTGGGAGTTACTTCTACGTTGCTTATATTGCTATGCTATGCTTGTAGACGTGGTTTGGTTCTAGTGATTCATGACAGATGTGAGAGTTATTATTAATGGTTAACCTAAGGTGGCTACTTTAATACACATCTGGGTGGATTGCTTGAGGCACCCTGGAGTACCCAGTGGTTGTTAGGGCACCTGGAGAATCCAGTGTTCTCCTAGGATATCCCGGAGTACCCGTGTGATCATCCTACAGTCCGCCAACCAGGCTCAAAGGGATCATAAGATTATTCATGCTAGAAACTTCCATGTGCAGCCACAAGCCAATATGGCCTCTGGCATAGTTGAGTAAGTTGCGTGAAGCTCTTGAAGAGGTAGACTAGCAGATGTAGTGGGTTGTAGGTGGTACTGTCTATCCAGAGTAGAGAGTTAATGCTTCAAAAAGACTGTGTCTCGAATCTCCGACCATGGATGTATTCGAGTCTTGTGGGGAGAAGTGCGCAAAACTCTGCAGAGTGTATAAACTAATCATGGTTAGTCGTGTCCCCGATTATGGACATCTTGATATCCAGTTCTTGGATTATCATGTTAACCTCATTACTCCAAATATAATTTGATTGGGTTTTAATGATGATGTTTAATTGGGATTGAGTTCGGGGAACCTTCTCAATGTTTAACAACCACCATGATAGTTAAACAAAATTTATTCCTTTGTTGTAGGGAAAAATTGGCTATGTGCAAAACTCTAAGAATAGAGCTTTCCACCAGCCATATATGCATGTAGTGATAGCATTCATTCTGTTCATTACTCTATGTGTTGCATTGCCAGCATATTCCATGTGCTGACCCGTTTCAGGCTGCAATGTTCATGTTGCAGACTTTTTAGAAGACGAGTAAGGTGCCATAGGTCGTTGTCGTTCACTCACCTATGTTGTTGGAGTTTGATGGTCTCACTTTATCTTCCAAGCCTTCCGTTGTTATCATTTTTAGAAGGCCTTAAGCCATATTATTGTAATAAGTTCTCGTTTGAGACATTTGATGTAATAAGTGTGTGATTGAAACTATGTTATAAATCCTCAAGTATTGTGCATGTCAGCATTACCGATCCAGGGATTACACTGATGCACAAAGACTAGACTGTTTGAGGTTTGGTCGCTATAAGATGGTATCAAAGCCCACGCTAACTGTAGGACACGACCACTAAGCTAAAGCCCTAGATCACTACTCTCTTCTCATTTCTAACTCCTCTCCTTTTCTACTCTATAGGATGGCGGACTCAAGGAACAAGTTTACACAACCGGATGAAGACACTCCTTTTGGACGACACTTGAAGGAAGTTACTAGGTACCTGAACATCAGAATACCAAGCGTCACAGGAACCTACATTGCCACTTTACCAGAGGAGGAGCATTGGAAGATTCAAGTTCATGTTCCAGGAAGGACAGTCATGCCAGTCACTCAGCCCATAGAGTTTTCGTTTGATGCACCAACTTGGAGTCTAGGAAAGGGCATGGAAGCCCACATCACCATGGAATGCATTGGAGAAGTTTACCACAAGGATCTCAAGGATACTCTCAACCAGATTTGTGGGCGCCGAGATGAGCAATGGGAGATGATCAACACCAGGAAGGATAGATCAATTGCAGCTTTCATCCAGGAGTTAAACCACCACATTCGTCGCCAAGAGAACTAGATGTGTGCAGGCATGATAGATCTGAAGAAGGCAATGACCAGGATCACAGAGCTGGAGGAAGAACTCAAGTCTACACACGATGGATATGAGGAGGAAATGACGATACTCGTGGCGAAGAATGACGATCTGACAAGGAAGCTAGGAGTATTCATGGGAGACCCCGCGCCAGGAGGAGAAGACGACGATTCCACTTGCCCGGAGAACTACATCATCATCGACGACACCGACTCGGACCCCGACGATAGTGATGATGACTTTGTTGATGAAGCTGGAGAAGATATCATGGAGTCTTCCACCAATCAATTTTTCTAGCCGACCACCATATCAGTAATAGTATTCTCCCATGTATATAGTATAGTCCGAGAACTTTTGTAATGGTAGTCAGACCAATTGTATGCCCTTGTTTGAATTGATTGAAGTGATATGTTTGTGTTTGTCTCATCTGCATATGGGTAGTGTTTTCCCTCTAGATCTCATTCTATTCTGTTTTCTCATCTTTTCCTAAACCCATCAGATGCCTCCTAGACGCGACAATGGATTTGCTTTCCCGCCGGAGCTCACCCAGTTGATCCAGCAGCAGAATGCATTGATGCAGATACTACTCCAGAATCAGAATCAGGAGAACAACAACAACAACAACCCACCACCACCATCACCACCACCTGTTGATCACTTAGCCCATTTTCGAAGGCTAAATCCACCGGTGTTCTCTAGTAGTACCGAGCCGATTGTTGCAGATGATTGGCTTCGCAAGATTGGAAGGGAGTTGACCACTTCAGGATGCACAGATGCGGAAAGAGTGCGATTAGCTGCACATCAGCTTGATGGATCCGCAGCATCATGGTGGGAGAATTTCACGGCCACTTACCCCATCAACACTGTCACATGGGATCAGTTCCAGCAGGCTTTCCACACTGCCCATGTTTCAGCAGGAGCTATTGCCATGAAGAAGCATGAGTTTCGCAACTTGCGGCAAGGAGGTCGCATAGTGGGCTAGTATGTGGATGATTTTAGTAAGATAGCACGTTATGCCCTGGATGACGTCGCTACAGATGCAGCTAAGCAGGAGAAGTTTTTGGAAGGACTGAATGATGTGTTGAGCATGCAGTTAATGGTGGAAACCTTCAATAACTACCAAGAGTTGGTAGAGAGAGCTCTCATGATTGAATGGAAGCAGCAGCAGATTGACAACCGCAAGAGGAAGTATGGACAAGGGAAGTACAATTCTGGAGCTCAGCAAAGACCGCTTTTTACCCCGAACTCAGGAGGACCCCTTCAACATAACCATGGAGATCACAATCACAATGGAGGAAGTTCACACAACCATAGTGGCCCGAAGAATGGGAATGGTAATGGAGGAAGCAACAGTCAGAATCGTTCCAACAAAGCAACGCCCCCCAGGAAGGATCTAAGTCACATTACTTGTTTCAAGTGTGGGAAGAATGGACATTACACCATGGAGTGTTCTGAAGCAAAGAATGGAAATGGCAATGGAAGCTCTGGGAAGAAGCCCAACCCTTTCAACATAGGACAATTGAACCACGTTAGTGTGGAGGAGGTTGAAGCGCAGCCAGATGCAGTAATAGGTAAGTTTTTGGTTAAGTCATTTACTACAATCGTTCTTTTTGATACTGGTGCATCACATTCATACATATCAAGGGGATTTGTGGATAAGTTTAACTTGCCAACCCAAGCCCTTAGGTCACCCATGTTAGTAACCTCAGCAGGAGCATAGCATATGGCTAGCCTATGGTGTGATCGGTTACCATTAAGGATTGGTAACTACGTGTTCCCCTCGGACCTAATAGTATTGGAGTCACAAGGACTGGATGTGATATTAGGCATGGATTGGTTATCAAAGTATGGAGGGAACATTGACTGCGCTAGTAAGTTGATTTTGCTCACCACCCCAGAAGGAAGAAGGATTAATTATATATCCTGGCATGTGGCGAAGAGGACTCAAGTGAATTCCTTATGAGGAGTTGTACAGGAGGAAGTACTAGTGGTGAAGGATTCACTACAAAAAAATACACTTCTGTGATGATACGTGTTTGTCACAGTACGTCCTGTTTTTTGTCATGCATGTACATGCATGAAAAATTTATGACAGAATCAAGATAGTCATACCTGTGCTGTCATAGAAGTGTTCCATGATATTACCAAAATTATCATCATGGAAGTGTCCACTTCCATGACGGTAAATTGCGCGTCACAGAAGTGCATTCGTCAAGGGTGACCGACACGTGGCATCCACCGTAACGGAACGTCGTTAAGCTATCGGGTCGGGTTTTGGATCCATAACCCGTTAACAGCCCCGCCCAATGGGAATTTTCCACGTGTAAAATCATCATTGGCTGGAGGAAACACGTGTCGGCTCATCGTTGGGACAGATGTCATCCACTCATTGGAAACATCGACACATGGCACGGCCAATCAAGTTTAAATGGGCCGGGCCAACTAAAGGCCCACAAGATTTTGCAGCCCATAATGGGCCGGCTCAGTTAAAGGCCCACGAGATTTTGCGGACTATAATGGGCTGGCCCAGCTAAAGGCCCTCAAGATTTCGCGGGCCATAATAGGCTGGCCCAGATAAAGGCCCACAAGATTTTTGTGTGCCATAATGGGCCGGCCCAGGTAAAGGCCTACAAAATTCTTGCGGATCATAATGGGACGGCCCAGCTAAAGGCCCACGAGATTTCGCCAACATTAATGGGCCGGCCCAGCTATAGGCCCACAAGATTTTGAGGACCCTAGTAGGCCGGCCCATTAACTGGTTGCCATGTTTTGGGCCAAATGTCGGCCCATAATTGATCCGGTCCATTAATGGCCTGCCACGTTCCGGGCCTAGTAATGGCCCATATAAGATCCGGCCTATTGAAAGCCTCCCACTTTCTGGGCCAAATCACGGCCCAGATCAGGTCCGGCCCTTTAAGAGGCTTTGGGCTCAATTATGACCCATATCAGATTCGGCCCATTGACTAGACACTATGCTTTTGGGCCCACTTGCTAAAGGCCCATTTTGTAATACGGCCTGATATTAGTTTCGGCCTGTTAACGGGCCATTTAACATTTTAGCCCTATATTATTTTCGGCATGTTAAAAGCCCGTCATATAGTTGGGCCTAACTACGGCCCGGTTTGCATCCGGCCTGCTCGCAGCAGATATTTGATTGGGCCAAACAAGTACCGAGACAACTTTGGCCTGTTAAAAGCCCATGAATTGATTCGCACAATCATGGGCCGGGGTCCATTTCGGGCTGCCGTCGGCCCGTGAGCTATTCGGCACGTTTCAGGCCCAGCCTACTTCTCAGCCTCCTAAAAGCCCATTGAGTTTTCTTGCGAAAAGAGGGCTGGGGGTTACTCGGCCTATTAAAGGCCCGAATCTACTAGTGGGCCAGTTTGATGGGGCCCATGATGCGGATCATACATCGTGATTGCATGACGGCCCGATTATGTACCGTAATTTTACGGTTTGGCCGGTTTACTGCGAAGACAGGATATATATACAGTAAAATAACTACAGCATCATGAATAAGAAAAAACCTAGACTATACAAGAAAGAAATTACAGCATATTACATCCACTGGGCATCAAAGTTCGCCACTATGATAATAAAGCACAAGCAGACAACAGATTACATACACTGGACATCAAAGATCGCCACTAGTGCAAATAAACACGCCGACAAAATAATATACAAAACCGACAGCACTTCAATAGAGTTCAAGAAAGGTTAGCTCTGCTGGGGAGCTACAGCGCAAGCAGCTGAGCAAGATGAAGAGACTGCGCTTGTTCAACACTTATATCTTCCTCACTCTGAAAGATAAACAAGCAGACAGATGACAAGTTTTGCACATAAAAGTATCAGTGCTGACAATTCATCACATTTCTTTCTAACGAATAAAGTGACACAGTTTAAAATTGCATTAACACAATATGGTATTGTTCAGGTCAAGACATGGAAGGAATTGACACTGTGAAGGAGTTGGCAGCTTCACGACACCACTGGATTACAGATCAAGAACTCATAAGTATCAATGGTTAGTGTGTTGTCAATTTATCCCATTTCAGATTGGCAAATAAAGAGGCGGTTTAAATAATAGTAGAATGATATGACATTGTTCATAGTTAAGACATTGCAGAATATGACATTGTGCTGTAGTGGGTAGGTTCACCACACCACTGGATTACGGATGAAGAACAGAAGCATACATGCAGTGCAAAAGAAGATCACTTGCTCTGTATAGTTTAATTTACATGGTATGAAGAAGGAACTTGGTTGTACAACTGAAAACTTAAATTGAGAAGGACAAACTTTTGTTTATGAACTATATAATAAACTTTAAACATGCAATTTGATGCAAACACCAAAAATAAACACAAGAAAGTTTGAAGGCTTGAGAAGGACAAACTTACATTACTGGTGAAGACAGGCTCTATAAAGCCCTTGTCCATGCTGATGGGGGGCAATTCAAGTAGTTTAGCACAGAATGTTCTACATAAGCATTGCCTTTATTCTACATTTTGTTAAGAGTAAATATAGATGTGATAATATACGAAAAAATGGAGAATATTTAAGATAAGATGAAGAGTGATGCTACCTAACCAAGTAGCTATAAATATATGTGCAGCGCTACAGGCAAAAGGCACAGCCAAGAGCAATGCACAGCTAAACTTCTTCAGTGCCAACCTTATGGTAAGAGTAAATATAGATCGGATGTGTAGAAAATGGAGGGCAAAGGAAAATAAGCTGCAGAGTGATGGTACATGAACAACTACCTGTCAATATAAGTACACTAATAAAGGACAACGTGTACTTACAAGAACAATGCAGAGCTAAAAAAATTCATTAGCATTGGATATATTCTACACTAATGTAACCATTCATACAGATCAGATAATTTGGAGCGAACAATTGATAAGCAAGCTATCATGCATACTGTTGTCACATAATGAACCAGGTATTTATGCAAGTACAGTGATACAGGACAACAGGTACTAACGAGAGCAAAGCAGCGGGCAGCATATTTGCGATATCATGTCGTTCTTTTCAAACCGGAATTCTTCTTCGAGCTGATTTCCTGCAAACAAGATCCGTAAGGCACATGTGGAGAAGTAGAAGTTCAAGTTGTAATGTGATTTCATAGATAGTACCTCATCCTGGGAAAGAGACCAGTTCATAACAATGTTTTTCCATTCAATGTCTTCTAAATTTAGCACAGGAGACTTCATCGGAAATTCGTTTATAGATTTGCCATGAAAGTGTCATTTCCTCATGTAACACGATACTGCTGTAATGCTTCCTTGAAAAGCACAAGCAAGCTTTGCTCGTCATGACTATCCAGATTGACCCTCGCCTAGTTACAACAATGTAATGTAAATCACTGATGTGTTGAATCAGCAGAAAACAGGAAAATAATAACCATGAATAATAGCACTTACATGTAAGTTGGACAGGAAGATGTGAAAATGGTGTTTGTCTTCACAATAATATTCCCATGATGGGAATATATGCACGTAGTCCCTAACAACATTGAAAGAATTGTCTTTTAAACTAGGAATAAATGGAATGGGGTTCCAATCTGCAGGAATTGGCCGTCTCTGCAGTTGGGATAGGTCTTCGGCCGGTGGACTTGCTGTACTTTTTGCTGGAGTGGGATTTTTCTGTAGTACAGCTGGTGCTATGGCAAATGAAGTCGGTATACCTTTTGCTGGAGTGCAGGTCCTGTGTGGTGGGGCTAGTGGTGTGGCCAGTGAAGTATGGGTACAGTCTGCTGGAGTCGGTCCTACGCTTTGTGTCACAGCTCTATCGAACATGGTAAAGAAGGGCAAGCAGATTTTGGATAATAAAATGTTGGTTGCGCAGTGCCCACACATGATGAACCAGAGCGCATTAAGAATGTAACTCCTAGTTGTTTCTCGACCATTTCAGGTGGTTGGATGAAGATCCTACGTCTCCTAACCCTTCTTCTTCCTCGTCTCTGATTCTTCCCATACAGAACACCGCACGGGCCGCCGACCGGACCACCGGCCCCCACCGCCTGTGTTTCTCCGCCACCCCCACCCCCACCCCCACCCGCGTCGAGTTTTCTTTGTTCGGCGAGGCCCCACAACCACCCGAGCCCCTTAGATCGCACTGGCGAACTCCGGCGAGCTCTGAAAAATCGACTGACCCAATTTTGAAATTTAGTCTACTGTGATTTAACTAGTGTGGAATATAAAAGGGGAAAACCATAAGCATTGGGAGTATAGTGTTGAGCGTGCCATGGCAGATCTAACGGTGCAAACCGGACAAAGGCAGCTTCGCAACCAAGACAAGAAATCAGAGTAAAGAAGTGGCGATCTATTTTCTTGCTGTGATAAATAAGTTGAGCAAATACGAAAGAGTACCACCTCTAGTGCGGCGCCGTGTACGCATCTGGTGAGAATTTGACGGTGCTGTGGTAGCGGTGGCTGTCGGCAGCGTGGAAGCAGCTCTAGGAGGGTAGACGGTGGCGGCGGGGCGCGGTGGACAAGACGGTCGTAGGAGCGGCGCCGACAAGGTGGACAATGGAGGGGATGAAGCGAGAGGACGGGATGCAAGGATCCCGGTCTGAAGGCATGGATGAGAGAGGTCGATCTCTTGTAATGGATGGCAGCAGCAGGGTATCAGCTCCGGCATGATGCAGGAGGACGGCGATGGATGGGGTGACGGACGGCGGCGGACGGAGGAGGGTGGGGTGGAGAGGGTGTTTTGGCGCCCACGGAGTACGAATGGGGAAAAGGGAGGTAGAGAGGGAGGGGGGAACCATGTATTCAGGGCGTTCTTGTCTCAAATGCAAGGAAATTTACAAACTTAGCCCCCATTTCAAATTTCTACTACATCACAACAACATTAGTCGGTTGGGGATAGGACGGTAATCTCGCATACACCGAATATTTGCTGACGAGAGTTTGTTTTTGGCGCCCACTATGTATGAATATGAATCGGGGAGGGAGTCGATTTCGGCCGAGGGCACACTGTGTTTTGGCTCCCACCGTGTATGAATCCGGGTGAGAGGCGGTTGTGTCACGTTTGGGTGAAATTACAAACCTACCCCTATCGAGACCTATAGAACTCCAGCAGATAGGCTTTGCGCGGCAGGGATAGGCAGTAGTGATTTCCATCTCGCAGATTTTGGTTTCGGGCGGTTACTGCGACTTTCCCCGCTTCGTTCAAATTTTTGCACAGTGCACGTTTACTGTGCCAACTCAATTTGAATCCCATTTGTATTCTACTATTTTTTTTTCGGGCGGGATACTTTTTCAATTGGAATTACATTCTATATACATCATTTTTTTACATATATACTTTCAAAAGCACAACACCATTTATACATAAATATGGTTTACAAATGCCATGATCTCAGATTCATAAGGTTGTATCCATCAATTTGGATTTTCAAATATTTGAAACCACTTTATGTTGAAATCCAATGTATGCATTCCTCGCTAACTGTCTCCAATTAATGTGTGTTTCATGCGGGGTTTTTTAACTTCTCAAACATGTATAATGTGTTTCACACACGCAACATCCCGTTTGGACATTCATTGCATATAAACCATGCATTGTTTGTAACTGAAGAATCTATGGATCACCAATATTGATAAACTATATAACATTACACGTGTGTCCAAATTCAAATGAATATGCATGTTTGATACACCAATTTGCGTTATGATATTATCGATGTCGTGATCTCCAGTTTAAATATTTGAATCCCCTTTAATCAAAATATTCGTCTCATATAGCTATCACTCATGCTTATATAGGACTATCTCTCTGGACCTATACGCGTTCATCGTCTCTCAGGCATCTCTCGTGCTACCTGTATGTCGACAATGATCTTTTTCTTCATAACACACTGACGGTACTCTCTCCATCGACCTTCATCACTCTATCTCTCTCTAAGTATATCTCGCTCCCTGCTATGTGTCTCTAGCTATGATTCTCCATGTGGAATGTCTTTCTCTCACACAAACACAAAACTTTGTCTCCCGGGGTCTCATTTCTCTCAACTATTCCCATGTGTGCCACTCGCACACCCTCATACAGAGATGTCTTTCTCCTTAGATATGAGAACCTACGACTCTTCCTCTTCAATATCTCTTTCTCACACACAAACACAAATTCTGTCTCCCAGGGTCTCATATTTCTCCATTGTTCTCTTGTATCTCGCTCAAACACACCCTCTCTCCCTAGAGATATCTTGCATTCCCTCATATGTCTCTCTAGCTATCACTCTCGTTGTGAAATATCTTTCTCTCTCGCAGACACAAAACTCCGTCTCTCTGGATCTCATTTTTCTCTGATATTTGTTTGTATGTGACTCACATGCACCCTCTCTCTATCTCTCTCACACCCACACACATAAGCCAACCTTCTGATCCACTCGACTCCTATCTCTAGCGCACACTAGCTAGCATCTTTATCTTTCTATTTATCTGTTTCTCCATCAACCTTGTTTCTCGCCCTCACTCTTGATTCCTATCACGCACACTACATATGTTTCTCTCTACATGCATGTAGTCAAGTGCCCGCTCACACACATACATAACTTCACCCTTTGAACCACCCGACGGTCATCTCCGACACCCAAACTATCGGATGTCTCTCTAGCTAGCATCTCCATCTTTGTATCTATCTGTAGTTTCTCCGTCAACATTTCTTTCTTGCACGGAGTCTTGCTTCCTATCACCCACACTATATATGTCTATCCATACATATGCATTTATAGGTTGATCTCTTTTGCACAATCGTTGCGCCTCACCCCCTCTGCTCGCCGTAGATGCATGCTCCAGCCCACGCCACTATCTCTTAAAGACAAAAACACATGCACAATTGTCGGGCCTTCTTCCCTGCATTCTCACATGCATGCATATTGTCATACCGATCCGTCTCTCCCATGCCGTTGATCTTAGGACTTATGTTGTCTTTCTTTTATCTCGATCATGCGCGCGTGCACACACACACGTCCCACGTATACATGTATACCTCTCACACATGCACGTTCAAGGTCTCTATGTCTCCATACGTAGTTAATTACCCTCAATCCTAATGCCGCATCAAATCATTCTCCTCTTTTGTGCATATAACTTCCGTCTGGATGGGCAAAACACACACTCACACTTAACAATCTCCTTCTATCTACCCCCCCCCCGCCCCACGCGCCACTCACTCTTCCCCTATATCCCCGAAACCAATAAGACCATCCCTTTGTTTAATTCCTTCCTACATGCACCATTGATATATAGTAGTCTTCTGTGGTGTCTCTCAAACAAACATGTTCTCTCGATGTCGACTCCTCTCACG
>NC_057798.1:629901034-629927688 GCF_018294505.1 Triticum aestivum
CCCAACACACACTAAGACTCCAACTCTCTCTCTCTCTCTCACACACACACAAACTAAGACTCCATCTCTCTCTCTCTCCTCTCTCTCTCTCACACACACACACACACCACACACACTAAGACTCCATCTCACACACACATGCTCTAGGTGGAGCATTTGTTCCTACCACCCTTCATCCAACCTTACCCGTATGATAAACAATCACCTTTATTTACTTGCATAACATGGACAGATTCCACTTTACTTTAGTAGTCAGCAAACTTATCATCTGTATACCCTTATAAAAAACGGGTTGGCGATGATGGTGTGCCTGCCATCTTGTAATACAGACCGTATGATCTATATCTGATGGATGGGAAGCAAACTATGATAATTTTACAAAAGATACCTGCACCTCTCTCCGCATCATTATCTCCCGCAACCTCATTGCTCAGCAATTAAAAAAGGAATAAGTCTCTCGAACAATCTAGCATGCATGGTGGCCGCTGCCGCCTGCCGGGGCCGTCATCCCCATGCCTCCGCCCATTCCGACCACCAGTCACCACCACGCTCCACTCCTCCTTGCCTTATCTCTCATCTTTCATTTTTTCGATGAGATTCTCGAGATACCAGTTTTCCGATAAAATTCTCGAGATATCATTAGTTTTTACATATGGGATTACTCCTGCATGGGTCAATCACAACAGGTGTTTTGTAAAAAAATGCATATTGATGTTCCGTGCAATGCACGAGAATCTTGCTTGTAATTATATAACGCAAATCAAGAGCAGGAAGTGGCATTTTTTTGACACAACCACGTTAACATGGCCACGTAAATCACGAGAAGGAAGGAGAAGGGAAGCGGGCTGTGGAGTAATGTTTTTTACCATAATTTCTTAGGAAACTGAGTGAATAATTGAGTAGTTTTGCAAACTACCATTACTACAACACCTGAAACGGTTCAAAACCTATACTCCCTTGCCAGCGCGCGCTTCCCGCGTGAAACGGTCAGCGTCGCCTAGAGCGTTAGTGCCGCATTAATGCCCGGCCAGAGCGGAGGCGACCTCTCACTGGAGCCGGCTTTGAAGTGGCGCGACGGCCGAGAGAGCGCCTGTCGGTGTCAAAACCGGCGGATCTCGGGTAGGGGGTCCCGAACTATGCGTCTAGGCGGATGGCAACAGGAGACGAGGGACACGATGTTTCACCCAGGTTCGGGCCCTCTTGATGGAGGTAAAACCCTACGTCCTGCTTGATTGATATTGATGATGTGGGTATTACAAGAGTAGATCTACCACGAGATCAAGGAGGCTAAACCCTAGAAGCTAGCCTATGGTATGATTGTTGTTATTGTTGTTATTGTTGTTCTCCTACGGACTAAAGCCATCCGGTTTATATAGACACCGGAGAGGGCTAGGGCTACACAGAGTCGGTTACAATGGTAGGAGATCTACGTATCCGTATCGCCAAGCTTGCCTTCCACGCCTAGGAAAGTCCCATCCGGACACGGGACGAAGTCTTCAATCTTGCATCTTCATTGTCTTGCAGTCCGGCCGATGATGATAGTTCGGCTATCCGGGCACCCCCTAATCCGGAACTCCCTCAGTAGCCCCCGAACCAGGCTTCAATGATGACGAGTCCGGCGCGTATATTGTCTTCGGCGTTGCAAGGCGGGTTCTCCTTCAAATTCCATGTGCCTGCTGAATAGTGTCCGACTTCCTTATAAATGTTGCGCTCCTTGGCTTCCACGTCCAATAATGGCCCTCTTCCACGTGTCGTATGAATGCGAAAAGCTGGGGTATTTTTGCATTTTACCCCCTAGCGGCGGAATGAGCTGCCTATAAGAGAGGCGAGGATCAAGATCCAACTCACACCATCCTCCTTCCGCAAGTACTCATCGAAGCGCCTCTGACAAAAATCCATTCCATCATGGATAGTCGACGCGGCTCCTCCTCTCGCGCTCCCAGCCCTCAGCCAGGAGATTGGGGGAGATGTTCAGGTCCACACAGCGAGCTAGTGACGCTCCAAACCGAGGGATATCTTCCCCCAGCCTTCATGGTTCCGGTTCAAGACGGACTGGCCACCTACAGGGGTGGAAAGCAGGCGGAGAGCATCCCCAATCCCTCCAAAGGAGAGCGGGTATGCTTCGTCCCCTATCTAATAAGGGGACTCGGATTTCCGATACATCCATTTCTTTGGGGGCTCCTGGAGTTCTATGGACTCCAGCTTCACCACCTTACACCTGCCTCCATTCTGCACATCACGGGCTTTGTAGCTCTTTGCGAGCTGTTCCTGGGCGTCGAGCCCCATTTTGCGCTGTGGAAGAGATTGTTTTGGCTCGTACCCCGTGCTCATGAGGGGTCGACATATCAAGTGGGCGGAGCCGAAATATGGCGCATCGCCGGGACCGGATATCTATCCGGAACCCCTAAGAAGGCGTCCGAAGACTGGCCTTTGGAATGGTTTTGTATGGAGGACGCCCCTTTGCCGGATCTAGTTCGGATCGGCCTCCCGGAGTTCAGCAACTCTCCCTTGAAGAAACGCCTGAGTTTGCACCCGCGGAGCCCTCAACGGAAAGATGATGGGAGTGTCCAGTATCTGATGGGCCGGATAAGGTTACTGGCCCACTCCGGATTGACCATGATTGGAGTCATGGCCACGTGAATTATGCAAGGGGTGCAGCCGCTCCACTATAGGGTCCACCCCATGTGGGATTTCAACGGGGAGGATGACGCCACCCGTCATGGCCGCAAGGGGCCGGGATCGGCCGCCGATCTGGTGAAGATCCTGTCCGGCTTGTACAAGGGGGAGAAGGACGACTTCCTCCGCACGAGTCCATTGAATGGATTCTCCATGAATAACCCTCGGAGCTGGGTAAGCGGACGTTTATCTGTGCGATCCATATTCCCAAAGTCAAGTGTCTCACTTTGTGATTCTGACGCAGGAGCTGCGCCGGGACGTGGAGGGCATACAAAGCCTGACTCCACAGCCCGAGGATCCGGGACGATCCCTTGATCCGGCCTCTGAAGAGGATCCGGACATGAAGGTGGAGCTGATTGACGGGGTGTTCCACCAACTTAGCATGGACAATGCTCTAGTCGCCATTACGGCTGACTACCCCGGTTTATCTCTGGCTTCCCAGGTGACTACCACCGGAGTCCTGACACCATCATTTGATCCATGCTCATTTCTGACCATCGTATACCAATGGTGCATCGCCGGAGGCGCCTTTAAGGCGGGAAGCCGAACCCACTGCGGCTGACCAGCAAGGGTCAGTTCGGTCCAGCAAGCGGAAGAGGAGTGCGGCGCGAATCGAAACATCGCCGCAACGGTACGGCGCACCATTATTTTTAAGGGAAAGATACATAGGAGGTATATTGACGCTCATGATTTTCCCAGGAGGAAGAGCGCTCGCCGGACAGTGTCCGGAGAGGTTGCCAATCAAGCCTCCGCCAGCCATGCTCCAACGTGTGGTCCGGAAGGGGAGGCGAACACAAGGAATGAGCCGGATGCTCCTCCAACGGAGGATGCTGATAGGCTGTCTGCCACCAGGTCTGAGGTGGAGAGCGCCATGAATCACAGGCGCCGCCGGACGGTTCTTCGTGACGCGTGTTTCTCTCCGGAGGCACTGAATGCCTTTAATGCGGGAGACGCGCACCTCCGTGCTGCTCGAGATGGTCTAACCAGAGCCACGGAGCAGTATGTGAAAGACATACGGGTGAGGAATTTTAATAGTTAATATGCCAGTAGCCCCCAAGACTTAAAATAGTTAGAATAACCGATTTAAGGATCATTTGTTTATGCAGGATCTTGCGGAGAAGAACACCCGTCTATACCAGGAGCTTCAAGAGTGCAAGGCCCAACTTGAGGCTGCACTAGCCGCTGCAGGAGGAGGCACAGAGACTCCCTCTGGTAATACATGCTTCGAAAAGATAAGTAGTTTATGAAGTGCGGCGTGTGCGTAAGTCTGACAATTGAATTGCAGAGGGTGCCGGATTGGAACCGTACAAGCAACATCTGCTACGTCAGCTGAAGGCCAGCGAGAAGGTGCTTATCAGGGTGAAGTAGGAGAGGAACAAACTCCAAGATGCCAACACCCGGCTGGGCGAAGAACTAAAAGATGTTCGGGTCCAGCTGGCTGACTCCGTAAAGGAGAATCGGCGGCTTCATCGCGGCATTTACAGTAAGTGCTTGAGCAAACTCTTTTGAAAAGAAGAGTTCGGCGAGGAAGTCGATTGACAGAAATGTGTCTGTAGGTGTCCTCACGGGTCGTCCGGCGGAGGAAATGCCTGCTTCCACGGGTGACTTTCTTCCCGAGCTACTGCAACTGCACGAACGTATTCGGTAGGCGATGAGCGGCATCGTCCAGGCCTTATGGCCGTCCGTCTCCCTACCCGAGGGTCTTGGAGGGCTTGCTGACAAGCTTCATGGAGTACAGCAGCACTTCCGTCTGTGGAAGATATCGGCCTGCCGTCAAGGCGCCAGAGCGGCCTGGGCCATGGTGAAGACGCGGTACACGAAGGCTGATCCAAACCACATGGGCGAGGTCGGACCTGTGGGGGCCGATGGGAAGGAGATCCCTGTGAGCTTAATGTATGTCCAAGTAGAGTTGGCCGCGAAATATTCCCAACGGGACTGTAAACTAGACAGCCTGTTAGATGGGATTGAAGAGGAGTTCAATCAATCAATTTGATGATGTAATTTTAAAATGACATGAAAAATGCCTTATAGCCGGATTGTAGATCGTTTGTCTTTGCGGACCTTTTCGCCTCAACCTCGGGACCCAACAGTCCGGAGTGTGTCCGAATACCCTAGCGGTTATAAAAACCGGGGCATGCATGGAGACCAGGCGTAGGGGTCATTAGTGCTTTATCAGACAAGTGCCCAACTAGTTACGTTATATTACATGGTTAGTAAGAAACATCTTCCAGGGAGAATAGTTCCGTTAGGGGTTCCTTTCCCTGGGAGGCATGCCCTAAGGTGCATGTCCGTACTGTGAAAAGAGCAGAGAAGGCATCTGGGGGCAGATAAGTTTAAATAAGTAATAAATCATCTTTCAAGTCACCGACCGAATATTCCCTTAAGAACGCTAGCTTTCGGCTTCATCCAGTCTGAGGTACACATCCGGCTGACCCGGCAGTAACGATCGCAGAGGTGCTCCCTTTACCTCCTAGCCGAACAATCGGGAACGTAGGGGTAAGCACAGGAGCCAGGCAACCCAGCTTGGCCAAAAATTAAGTCATATCGATGCATATAATGGTGAATAAAAGGTACGTGCGGAAGTATGACACATGTGTTGGGCATGAAGCCCGTATAAATAAGCTTCTATTAAAGAAGCCCCCAGGTATAATGAGTGCTAGTAGCACATCAAGTGTGTGCGAACAATGCGCAGATCAGCCCATCAAAGGCTTTTACTAAAAAAAGGGGGGAAGAAGGAGGGGAACAAGAGACAGTGAAAATGTAAAAGGTGGACAGAGGAGGGAGACGAACTCTGAGTCCGGCGCTAGGCGTAGAATCTTCGGAGATGGGCTGCGTTCCATGGGTTCGGCTCGAGTCGATTGTCAGATGCGTTACATAGACGGTATGCTCCGCCGGTCAGGACCTGGTCGATGATGAAGGGACCTTCCCATTTGGGCTTGAGTTTGTCCTTTTTCTTGTTCGGCAGGCGTAGAACAAGTTCGCCAACATTGTAAGTTTTGGCCCGTACTTCTCTGCTTTGATATCTTCGAGCCTGCTGCTGGTAAAATGCGGAACGAGCTTTTGCCACGTCCCACTCCTCCTCCAAGGCGTCCAAATTGTCCTGCCGATCCAACTCGGCTTCTCTTTCTTCGTACATGCGCACACGAGGTGAGTCATGAATTATATCCCAGGGCAAAACTGCCTCTCCACCGTACACCATAAAAAATGGTGTGAATCCGGTAGTGCGGTTCGGCGTGGTCCGTAGCCCCCAGAGTATGGAGTCAAGCTCCTCTACCCAGTGCATGTTAGATTCCGTGAGGGACCGCACTAATCGGGGTTTGATGCCGCTCATGATTAGACCATTTGCTCGTTCGACTTGACCGTTAGTTTGGGGGTGATAGACTGAAGCGTAGTCGAGTCTGATGCCCATGTTTTTGCACCAGAGTTTAACCTCGTCGGCCGTGAAGTTTGTGCCGTTATTAGTAATGATGCTGTGGGGGACACCATAACAGTGTACTACCCCGGATATGGAGTCTATCACGGGTCCGGATTCGGCCATTTTAACTGGCTTGGCCTCTATCCATTTGGTGAATTTGTCCACCATGACCAGTAGGTATTTTTACTTGTGGGTTCCCCCTTTAAGGGGTCCAACCATATCAAGCCCCCAGACCGCGAATGGCCAGGTGATGGGTATAGTTTTGAGGGCGGTGGGTGGCATGTGGCTTTGATTAGCAAAGAGCTGGCAACCGATGCGTCGTTGGACTAAGTCCTGAGCATCTGCCCGGGCAGTCGGCCAATAAAATCCTGTACGGAAGGCCTTGCCTACAAGGGCCCGGGCTGCGGCGTGGTGCCCACCGAGTCCGGCGTGAATTTGAGCCAGGAGATTTCGCCCTTCCTCTTCGGAGATACACCTTTGAAGGACTCTGGTTGTGCTTTTCTTATAAATTTCTCCCTCATGGACCTTGTAGGCTTTAGATCACCGAACTATGCAGCGGGCCACATTTTGGTCTTCGGGGAGTTCCTGCCTAGTTAAGTAGGCTAGGAATGGTTCCGTCCATGGGGCGATTACTGCCATTATTTCGTGGGCTGAGGGTGTTATTTCATTGGCTGAGCCACTGAGTGTGTCAGAATGTTCCGTGTTGGGTGGCGCGGTTGGTTCCGGGTTGCTATTTCCGGACTCCTCTTCCCATAGTATGGATGGCTTAAAGAACCGCTCCAGGAAGATGTTTGGAGGGATAGCGTCGCGTTTTGCGCCGATGTGCGCCAACACGTCGGCTGCCTGGTTATTATCCCGGGCTACATGGTGGAATTCGAGTCCTTCGAACCGAGCTGACATTTTTAAGACGGCGTTACGATAGGCTGCCATTTTCGGATCCTTGGCGTCAAAGTCTCCATTTACTTGGGATATTGCGAGGTTTGAATCCCCGTGCACCTCTAGGCATTGAATACCCATGGAGATTGCCATCCGGAGACCATGTAGAAGGGCCTCGTATTCGGCTGCATTGTTGGAGTCCGTGTACATTATCTGAAGTACGTATTGGAATGTGTCTCCGGTTGGGGACGTCAGTACGACGCCAGCCCCCAAGCCGGCCAACATTTTGGAGCCGTCGAAATGCATGATCCAATTGGAGTATGCGCCATACTCTTTAGGGAGTTCGGCTTCGGTCCATTCGGCGATGAAGTCAGCCAAAACTTGTGACTTAATAGCTCGCCTTGGTTTGTAGGTTATGTCAAATGGTAGGAGCTCAATGGCCCATTTTGCAATCCTGCCCGTCGCGTCACGGTTGTTTATAATGTCGTTGAGAGGTACTTCGGAGGCCATTGTTATTGAGCACTCTTGAAAGTAGTGTCGCAGCTTCCGGGATGCCATGAACACCGTGTACGCTATCTTTTGATAGTGTGGATACCGGGACTTGCATGGAGTTAAGACAGTGGATACATAGTACACTGGTTTTTGAAGATGGAATTTGTGTCCTTCTGTTCCTCGTTCGACGACGAGCGCTGCGCTGACAACTTGATGTGTTGCCGCGATATATAATAACATTGGTTCGCCTAGGTTGGGCGTGGCCAGGACCGGATTTGTTGCTAATATGGCCTTTATTTCTTCGAGTCTAGCCGTGGCAGCATCCGTCCACTCGAAGTGTTCGGTGCGCCGGAGGAGGCGATAGAGAGGCAATGCCTTTTCTCCCAAACGGGAGATGAAGCGGCTTAGAGCCGCCATGCATCCAGTCTGTTTTTGTATTTGTTTGAGGTCTTTTGGGATATCCAGTTGGAACAGAGCTCGGATCTTGGCTGGGTTTGCTTCAATTCCTCTACCGGATACAATGAAGCCCAAGAACTTTCCGGCTGGTATGCCGAAAACGCATTTTTCTGGGTTGAGCTTAATGTCATATGCTCGGAGGTTGTCGAATGTGAGCCTCAAATCGTCTACTAGAGTTTCGACGTGTTTGGTCTTAACGACCACATCTTCTATGTATGCCTCCACTGTTTTGCCGATCTGGGCAGCCAGACATGTCTGAATCACGCGCTGATATGTTGCACCGGCGTTTTTAAGTCCGAAGGGCATTGTGTTGAAGCAGAATGGTCCGTATGGAGTAATGAATGCCGTTGCGGCCTGGTCTGTTTCCGCCATCTTGATTTGATGGTATCCGGAGTATGCGTCGAGGAAGCACAATGAATCGTGCCCCGCGGTAGCATCGATGATTTGGTCAATGCGGGGGAGGGGGAAAGGATCCTTTGGACATGCCTTATTAAGGTATTTAAAATCCACACAAAGGCGCCAGGATTCGTCCTTTTTTGGTACCATTACCAGGTTCGCTAGCCAGTCCAGATGTTTTATATCTCTGATGAATCCGACTTCTAATAGTTTGGCTAGCTCCTCTCCCATTGCCTGTCTTTTGGGTTCGGAAAATCGTTGAAGAGCCTGTTTGACTGGCTTGAATCCTTTTAGGATATTTAGGCTGTGCTCTGCCAGCCTGCGTGGGATTCCCGGCATATCTGAAGGGTGCCAGGCAAAAATGTCCCAATTTTCCCGAAGGAATTCTCGTAGTGCGGCTTCTACATCAGGGTTTAATTGTGCCCCAATGGAGGCCGTCTTTGTGGGGTCCGTTGGATGGACCTGGAATTTGACTATTTCGTCTGCTGGTTTAAAAGATGTGGACTTGGATCTCTTATCGAGTATCACATCGTCCCTATTCACCGTGGAGCATAGTGAAGTGAGTTCTTCTTCCGCTAGGGCTTCGGATAGTGCCTCTAGGGCTAGTGCGGCTGTCTTATTTTCAGCGCGGAGGGCTATGTCCGGATCACTGACCAGAGTGACGATTCCATTGGGCCCGGGTATTTTGAGCTTCATGTACCCATAATGGGCTACGACTTGGAAAATTGTGAATGCCTCTCGCCCTAATAGAGCGTGATATCAGCTACTGAACGGGGCCACTTGGAACGTGACTTCCTTGGACCTGTAGTTGTCCGGCGAGCCGAACACCACATCTAGTGTGATTTTTCCTGTGGAGCGTACTTCGCGACTAGGGATTATTCCTGTAAAGGTTTTGCTGCTTCGCTCAATGCGGCTCCAGTCTATTTCCACTTTTTGGAGGGTTTCCTCGTAGATGAGGTTTAATCCGCTGCCGCCATCCATGAGTACCTTGGTAAGACGAAAGTCGTCCACTATGGGACTGAGGACCAATGCGGCTGGTGCTCGGGCTGTTCGGAATTTGGGTTCGTCGCTGGCATTGAAGGTGATAGCCGTGTCGCTCCATGGATTTGTTGTTGCTACTTGGTAGACTTCGGCGAGGCTGCGGATTGCTCGTTTCCGCATATTATTTGATGCGAAAGTCTCGAAGACTGTTAATACCGTACTGGTACTGTTGGACCGGTTCTCCGGGGCTAGAAGCCTTTCGCCACTTTTGGCCACCTGCCGTAGTATCCAACATGTCCGGAGGCTATGTGTTGGAGTGGCGCCTTCTGCATTATGGATTTTGCAGGGTCCGCTGAGCCATCCCTCCAATACGGTTCCGTACCCTTTAGGGGTTTTTTGCTTTTTGGTTTTTGACCCAGGTGCTTGAGCATGGTGCGCCCTTTTATTCCGGACTAAGGTTGTGTTCAAGGCCGGATTGTCCCAAAATCTAGTTTTGGTTTTCCAGGCACTCTCCATCGCACAGTATTTTCGTACTATGGTCGCCAGGTCAGCGAAGCGCGTGACCTCGCGAAGACTTATGGTGTTCATGATTTCCTTGTCCGTGCAATTATTGCAAAAAATAGAGATTGCGCTTTCCTCATGGCAGTCCTTTATCCTGTCCATAACCAGGAGGAATCTGGCCCAGTAATGATGTACTGTTTCATTGGGCCCTTGCCGTATTTGAGATAGATCGCTTGTGTTTGGGTGGGCGGGTGGAACTAAATTCGGAACCCCGCCCAATCTGAGACTCAAAGGCCGAGGAATTTCCGGATTTGGAACTTTGGATTGCTGGAGGTCGTCCAACGAATCTAGTCCGCTGCCTGACTTTAGGTTCAGTACTCGATTGACGTCCGGCATGGAGGGATCGGGAATTCGGACATAACTGGTTTTTAACATAGAGGAAGAGTCGCCGCGTTGTTCTTCTACCACAGCAACATGGTGGGTAGCCTGGGGAGAGTTAATTTCTCTCAGATCGGTTTTAAGCCCAATCTGATCGTAGTCTGTAGCGACTCCCAGGCGGCGATTCGATCCAAGAGCTCGTTTACGGAAGAGAGCTCCATCGGATTCAGCAGCTCGGCGAATTCCGAGTTGATGCGAAGATCGTTTTTGATGACCCGAGAGGTCATCGTCAAAGCGGTGGCCGGACAGGCAGTCATAAGAAAACCACCCAGCCGGATAGCTTGACCGGCGGCCAAAGCTCCTTTGGCAATGGTACCATCTTTAAAGACGGGAAGAGGCATCCTTCCTGATTGCGACGGCACAGAGGAACTCTCAATGAAAGCACCAATGTCGGTGTCAAAACCGGCGGATCTTGGGTAGGGGGTCCCGAACTGTGTGTCTAGGCGGATGGTAACAGGAGACAAGGGACACAATGTTTTACCCAGGTTCGGGCCCTCTTGATGGAGGTAAAACCCTATGTCCTGCTTGATTGATATTGATGATGTGGCTATTACAAGAGTAGATCTACCACGAGATCAAGGAGGCTAAACCCTAGAAGCTAGCCTATGGTATTATTGTTGTTATTGTTGTTATTGTTGTTCTCCTACAGACTAAAGCCATCCGGTTTATATAGACATCGGAGAGGGCTAGGGTTACACAGAGTCGGTTACAATGGTAGGAGATCTACGTATCCGTATCGCCAAGCTTGCCTTCCACGCCAAGGAAAGTTCCATCCGGACACGGGACGAAGTCTTCAGTCTTGCATCTTCATAGTCTTGGTGTCCGGCCGATGATGATAGTTCGGCTATCCGGACACCCCCTAATCCGGGACTCCCTCAGCAACGCTTCCCGGTGCACGCGACTGCTCCGCGTCGAGACTAGCCATAGGCCCTGTTTGGATCCATGGGTTAGAGTTAGTTTGAGCTAGTTGGGGCTCAAATAGCCCTAAAGTATCCAAGCATGAGGGTTTAAATTGGAGCAAGTTGCACCGAACCCACCAAAAAAACTATCCCACCCAAGAGGTGCTAACTGGAGATAGTTCTCATTGGGACCACTGAAAAATCACTTTTCTCTCTCCATGAAGTGCATTTATTGTCAATCTAACCCTGTCACCCAAACACATGTTTTGCTACAGTTAGTTCAGGGTTAGTCATGAGTTAGTCTAACCTCTAGCTAAGTTAGAGTATCAAACAGGAGCAGTATAGGAGATGCAAGTTGCTCAAAGCATACATGCAAATTCGTACCTGAAAGGATTTTTTTCTTTTTGAAAACGGAACGTGAAAGGAATTTTTTTAGAATGCTCTTGGCATGTCGCTAACATGTGATAGTTAACCGACCTCAATAGACGGCAGAAACGCCAGCCTGCCGCACTTTGATAGAGATGAGGAGGGAGAAGCGATACAGGCTGCTGGATTACTAGAGATAGGTGTCGCACGGAAGCCAAGAAATATGGTGATAGCATGGGTTAGCCATGTACTAGTATGATGTAAATACATTGTGCTGCCGTGTTTCATACTCTTCGAGTCCACTGTGGAGATGATTGGTTAATTTTATATTGCTGAATAATATTAAATATTATGAGTGCACACGCTCCACCACGAGGTTCCTTGATCCTTCTCGGTCGTCCGGAATCTATGTTCTTCCACTCTATTTTTGTTACGTGAGCTTTGTTCATCCTTTTGCCAACACGTGATACATCTAGCATCAAGGCGCATGTGTAATGCAACGATCGTTCCATCTATATGAAGAACACGTGGCACTGGAACTACGAGACGTACATGTACCCAGGAGTGGACGTACGAACCTGAGTAATGTAGCGCAGTAAGTGAAGTAGAAAGGCACAGATGGTATGAACTTGTGTGGCATACAGGGTGTGTTTGGTTGCGTTCTCGTCTCAGCATAGTTGTTCCCTCTTCATGCATGCTCAACTCAACATCCCTCTTCATGCATGCTCTCTTCATGCATGCTTCTAGTGTATTTGTGCTAAACTAGTGTGGACTCATGCACGCTCCATACACTCTACCAAACACCCAAAAGTAGGTCGAGAAGGGAACTCTTGGGCGGCATTTGTCTCTTACTACGTACTAGCACTAAATGTTGTACGTGCAATGCACGGTGATGTTATGGAGTACGTGTCTAAGTACTCTACTACTACTATATTAGTTGGAGGCACATATTAACTTTTATATTTGCTTACGTGTATGCCCCGAGACCTTCCAACTAGATGTGTCTTTCTCTCCAGGTCGCACTTTGTATCGTTCATACAGCTAAGTACTACTACGTGTGGTCTCCGACCCAGAAGTGGAAGAAGTGGAGACGCTCTACCACGCTGTTTTTTTATGCTGGGCTCTACTACGCTGTTCATGTCCCACTCCTTTCGCTGACGTGTGGGACATCCAGCACGTGCCGTGTTTGGCACCCTTCGTCGTAAGAGTTGAAACGCTAGCATCCATCAGAAACAAAAAATAATTATAAATCAGCAGTGATACTATTTTTTTGCGAACCAATCAGCAGTGATACTATACCACGCGGTTTCCTTGCTCCTCGATATCGGAAAGAATACTTCCATTTGCCAACATGTGGGATGTCGACCATCCTGGTCCACTTGCCATGCATGCAGAACTACAAGGGAGAGCCACCCAGGTCGTCGCGCCGTAGTAACAATGACTAATGAGCCGTCAAATCATAGGCCCACTTCCCACGTTGAAGTTGCTCGGACGAAGGAACCATCATGACTTCGTTGAATTCCGCTTCTTGAAGAAAACTACTGTACCAGCAGTACTGCTAGCTACAGTATTTACTCCAACAGAGGCCTCCTTTCGTTCATACGATAGGAATATGAAAATCATAGGAAGTAAGATGACATGCATCTCAATTCCTATAGAGAAAGAGATGTCATTTGATGCATAGGATAGGAATTTTTCCACTTAGTCTAGGCTAATGTACTAGTAATTTGCTCTAAAAACTACAGTAGTAACTAGTAGTACTGGTACATGCTCGTACTCAGACACAGACACACACACTAACTACTAGTACTACTACTTCTCACATGCTGGCCAGACGCCGTCGTTCTCCTTCTCGGCTTTGTCGGCGACACCCCACCGTGCTTGGATCTCCGCCGACCTCTCCGCAGCAGCGCGTGCGTCCTTTTCTTTCTTGGGGCGGCGGGCCTCTCTTTTCTTGAGTGCTTTCTGACTTTTCCGCTCCCTCTGTGCGGCTTTGGCCGCCTCTTGCTCTACCGCCCATTCGGCCTTGGCATCTTCAAATTCCTCCCACATAGTTGTGAGGTCGCGAGCGGCGATGAACTCGGCACGGCGGGATGCCATCGCTTCCCTACCATTTTGTGTGCGTTCATGGGCGGCGAGGAACTCGGCGCGGCGGGATGCCATCGCTGCCTTACAGGTTAGTGTGTGGCGCGGTGGCATGAACGACGCTTGGTGAGAGCTCTGGGGTGGAGTGGCCGGACAACCGTATAGTGCATTGGTTTGGCAAGAGCTCAAGGACAGAAGACGAAGCAAATTAGGATTCCCCTTCAATCTTGGTCATTTATTACCGAGTAAATGCATTGGCAGCCATCGAACTTGTCTTGATAGCTCACTTTGATCATTGTATACGAGATATGGTGATTATACGGTCGCTGGCTCAGCGTATAGCTCCGTATTTGTATGGTTGACCAGTCAAACAGTACGCATGCACCTGAAACGGTCACAGTCTCTCCAGAACTTCCATGCCGCATTCACTAGACTTAACTGCAGGTGCAATTGGTGTGTCACTGACATGCGGGCCAGATGCCCGTTGGGCCCACATGTCAGACACCCAAACGCATCTGCAGTTAAGTCACTGAAGCAGCGTCCGCATTCACGCCCGACGAACCTACTCCGGCGCCAGTTGTCCATCCGTCTGCCGCGGCTCATTGCCATTCGCCCGCTATATTAACTTGAGCCCCAGCTCCCAGCCATAGCCAAAGACCCACACTTATTCTCCTCCAGTCCCTTCCTTCTATTGGCACCACTTCAACCATGGCCTCGTGGCGCTCCGAAGCTCTCTTGGACGTACTGTCGCAGGAGAAGATGAGGCACATCGGCGGCTCCGCTCCGGGCGCGCTCCAAAGCTCTCTTCGACGTACTGTCGCAGGAGCAAACGAAGGAGATCACCGGCACCCCCCGGGCCGCCCTCCGCCACCACGACCACGAAGCTGGCGCGCGTGTGCGGGCGCAGCCGGCAGCGAGGAAGAGTAGTACATGGTAGGTCACCGCCGCTCTGGTCCCGGGAAGGCCACCGCTACTCCACTCAGTCGACGCCAAGCTTGGTGGGGTAAACATTGGTGGCCGATTAGCCGCTTGACAGCGATGTGGAGGCGGAAATCTTCATAACCTTGTGCTCCGGCCGGAGTAGGGGGTTATCGAGGAAGATGAGGAGGAGGCAAAGGCAATGGCCGGCTTTCTCGGGTTCATGGACGGACTTGGTGGTCGGGCGCCGGCGATCATTTAGATTAGGTTTATACTAGGTTTAGTACGGTTTGTGCGAAATATGTAATGAATTTCGTCCAGTTTGTAGGAAAAGTTTTTGAAATGTAATGAATTTCATCCGGCTAATTTGAAATTTGCTTCGGTTGCATGAATTTTGTCCGGTTAGTTCATATAGTTGTCGCAAGGTATGCGGGCAGCATCGGATGGCATCCATCAGTGTTCTCGGACTAATGCCGGTGTAAATTTGTGGGCTAGCGCTGGAGATGCCCTAACTATCATGCTATAATCGCTAACAAGCCACCATCATTTGGCAGGGAACAGTTATCCCTCGTTCAAAATCAGATCCGCGCTGTTTCACACTCTTCCCGCATACGAGTGTAAACTCTTTCTTACATAAAAATGGAGCAAGTGGACGGCACTGTAGCACGTCATATCACTCGAACTAGCCCGCCTAACAAGCGGGAAAGCACCGCCCTCGTCATTTTGTTCTGGATTTCTTTTGATCGATCACGCGAAAATGTTACGCTTCGCAAGTTCTAAAGGAAAAGGCGGCACACTTATGACTCGTACGCGTTGCAACCCTGACAGTCCGGCTCACACGCCTCTCACCAAAGGGGACACACGTTGTCTTGCAATTTCATAGACATGTGGGACCATAATTGAATAAACCGTCGATAGCCGAAATCTAATCGCTCGGCGGGCGTCAGCTGAGAAGAGAGAAACGGGGGAGGGAGAAGATATCGCCCGCCCGCCGCGCACGGACTCCAAGAAATATAAGGTGATAATGTGAGGTGGGCCATGCTGGAGTCCGAACCGCTTCCGGAGCCAGCTCTCACCGCCCTGGCCCCTCAAGATGCCAGCTGCCCGCTGCATGCATAGCAAGTAGTCACCGCTTATGTGGAGGAGAGAGAGGCATTGACAAAGTCAAGGAGTAACAGTGGAGACAATAGCTTTCGTAAAAAATAAAGAATGAATACTCGTTGCTCGTCCTCTATATCGGAAAGAATACTTTCATTCGCCGACATGTGGGATGTCGACCATCCTGGTCCACCTGCCATGCACAAAATTATCTTGGTCTACCCCGGTCGTATCGCAGGCCCAACCTTTCCCACCGTAAGTTGTTCGGACGAAGGAACCATCATGACTTTGTTGAATTCCGCTTCTTCAAGAAAACTTACTGTACCCGCAATACTGCTACCACACGCGAAGACTGGACGGCACTGTACCACGTCACATCACTGAAACCCACTAGGCCAAACTAGCCCTCCTAGGTCATCTATTTTGGAATGGAGGGAGTACGTCTCTGCACTGCTATGATTTTGTGTTGCACGTTCTTTGTACTTTTGCTATGATTTTCCTACCCTATGAACCAAATGAGGCCTGAATGTATGTCGACTATTGTCTGATCGATCGCTAAGCCTACAATTTTAGGAGTTAGGGCTATTGGTCGATCGACGAGGGATAAGTATAAGAGTACCATGAGCTCATCAGCCCCAACGTTTCTCTTCGGTGAGTGTTTTGCAAGTACTATAGCTCGCACAGTGGCTAGCCTACTAACACCAAGACTCATCAAACAAGCCCTGCTGATATGATAAACAATTCAAACTTACATCTAAGCAAGCCATATATTACATCAAAAGCTGGTGAGGATACATCTGTTTCCATAACTCGGAGAGGGTTCGCATGATTCATCGCATGATTAACTATCAAACAAAAGTAGCAAGATCTGCCCACACAAGACAGTGCACTAGCCCTTAGATGGTTTGATAACATGCATCGTTCTGGTAATTAAACACAGGGCAACGCAAACTACCCTGAAGGATTAGCGCGACCAACTATTTCTTGTCATCGATCTCTCGGGCAATGACCACAGCACGGACAGCGGCATGGGAATCGATTTCTGGGGTGATGTCCACAGGACTGCCCGCGACATCAGAATCGATCTCTGGGGCGATGTCCATAGGATGGACAGCGGCATCGGAATCGATCTCTGGGGCGATGCCAACAGGACGGGCCACGACATCATAATCATCAAGGACAACCACCAACACCTACACAACACTAACATATTAGCAAGCACATTGCAAATAATCAAAAAGCAAGCACATTGCAACTAATCAAAAACCACAACTATGGTAATAAGCCATTATTTTTTACCTTGTGCAGCTCACCGGTGGATCTCATCCCTCCGGGGGCCATCTCCTCGTCCTCGATGGGGGCCATCACCTTGTCAGGGGAATACTCCTTCTCAACAGCGACTATCTCCTCAAACTCGGTCTGGAGCCTCACATAGGTGGCAATCAGGGCTCCTGGGGTAGGCACGGTTTGGGCCTTGTTGTCCTTCCAACTTTCTTTGAGGAGTTCGTCCGCGAACGTCCTCAACTCTTTGGCCAGAGCTTGTTTCTTGGAGTTCTTCGTCTCCATGGGTTGGCCCGCCAACATGGTCAACTCGTTGGTCGGTGCTCGCTTCCTGGAGATCGCTATCTCCAGTGGGTTGTCCACCGGCAACTCTTTGCCTAGTGCTCCAGGATCCATCAATGAACTAACAAACAAAAAGCAATCGAAAGGAAACCAAAATCGCAATGAAAACGGGAAAAGAATAGGTTGTGAGAATCGGTCGGTGCTTCGCAAACAGATGATTATTGGAATGAAAATATAGCAGCATAACTGATTCGCCCACCTTTCCGTCATCGGTAGAGAAGAAAAATGGCAGAAGTGAGTAGCCTGGAGTGAGGTTTTCTTCAAGAAAGGGAAGAAAGGGCTTGAATGAGCGTTCCAATGAAATGATGGTTGCTTCGCCCAGTCCAACTTGGAGGCCACCTTACCACTGATGGTAAAGGTGTGGGTTTTGTGATATGACGGGTCATGACGGCCACACCAGGGTGACAGGTGAGTCTCAACTGTAGCACCTCGCTGTGATTTGGTGGATGGCACGCGGGCCCGGATGCTTTGAAATGTCATTAACTTGATTTTAGTCTCTTTAGTATTTGGATCCAAGCATGGATGAGGCTAACAAGTTTTAGTCCCACTACTTTTAGTCATGAGACTAAAACGTATCGAAGCACTCTCTCAATATTGTGCACCGTGACCAAGGCGGAGAGGGAACTACGTAATTAATGCATGAGTTTAATTAGGGTAGTTTTGTAAAGTACGAGATACATTCCTCCAATCGCAAAATGCCTTGGTTCATGAGATTTGAGATTTGAGCCCTATAAACCGGAAGGGAGGGGGTACTGCACACAGTGTAGTCCAGTCACTTGGTTTTTTGAGCCGAAGTCTAGTCACTTGTTGAAATCTCTAGAAAGGCAAATACTCCTTTCCGGTTTACAAGTCTATACTACTCCCTCCGTCTAGGTGTGTAAGTCATCTTACGAAAACCAAATAGTCCCAAAACACTTAGGTGTGGTGCATTAACTTCTACCTTGTTTCTTGTTTCTTGACATACGTATCAACCAATAAGAGATGAGACGTGTGCATGCTTTTAATGACTTGCAATGGCTAGTTCATTGCATGGAATGCTATTAGGCTGGTTGTAATGGGAGTATCATAGGTAGTATCATGCATGCCAACTAGGCAACTTTGATGAGGTGGCATAGAATTAAATGAAGTAAGAGAGGGCTGAGTACCATATCATGATACCGTATCATAATAAATGCTACACTAGTATGTGTCATGCATGACAATAAATAAAGTCATCTATGATACTACCATATGATAATATGCATTAGGGAGGCAGTATCATACACTAGTATCATATGCATGATACTAACTTATGATACTACCCATTACAACCAGCCTTAATTAGCAAATAAACATTGGTGACCCCAGGAGGAAACGGTGCTAAGCGCGTGGACCTATGCAGAATGAGTATGAACCAATGGATAATGGAGTTTAATTGTTAAACAATAGCAATTTTGTCTCATGCAAGAGCCTGGCTAGTACTCCAAGGAACCGCACCACGCGAGCGTTTGCAACTGCCACGTTCGGTTTGCACTTGGCTCTTCGCCTCTTTGAGAAGACGAACAATGATGTTACTCCTACTTCTATAGTATCGAATCCACTACTGCATGTCCGTCCACCTCATGCGGGAGGGATAGCGTGTAGTGAAAGCTTCTACTTACTGCTCCTGCCTTTGCGTCCATGATAGGTAGGCCCAACAGGTGGTTGGCCCACCTGTCATGCAGCCAAAGGCAGGTGCAGTTAAGGCACCGGAGCTCAGTCCGCGAGGGAGAGGGCGTTGTAGTAATCAAATTTCTCGGGCTTGTACGAGTTGATGCGGCACATCAAAGCACTGCATTCGATAAAAGTCTTTTTACACATTTCAAATGGGCTACTTCGTATGTAGGAGTAGACATATTCTGCTTTGTATGTACTCCCTCCGTTCCAAAGTATAAGTCTTTTTAGATATTTCACTATGAACTACATATGAAACAAAATGAGTGAATCTACACTCTAAAATATGTCTATATACATCTGTATGTAGTTTGTAGTGGAATCCCTAAAAAGACTTACATTTAGGAATGGAGGGAGTAGTCACTTGTTGCAATCTCTAAAAAGACTTATATTTGGAAACGGAGGGAGTACAATGCGTGCATGCATGCCGTGACTTTCCTTTTGATACTTGCATGTTTATTTGATGCACCTTGCCAAATTTTGACTATAAATTTAACTAACCAAATTTTCATGCATGTCACAAAAAATCTTGGGGCTGTTTGGATTGTGACTATGTTTGTCTTATGTTGCCACATTATTTTTCCCACACTTGCCACACTTGCCTAACCTGAGTTGCTCAAATTGTTAGACACACTTTGGCTTGCCTAAGGGAATCTTGCCACAATTTTTGTGTCTATAACATGTGGGGTTCACTGCTAATAAAAAAAATCTTGTCTTAGGTGTGGCTAATAAAAAAGACTTATATTTAGGAACAGAGGGAGTAGAAAATATAAATAATAATGTATGTTGGGGCAACCCACGTTTAGCCGTGAGCTTGTTCACAATTTTTATGAGGGGGTGGTTGTTCATTTAATGGAGGGACTTGTAGTACTACCAGACTTGAACGATACAAAGTGCGACCTGGCACACCGTAACACCACTTGGAACAAGCGGGTAGCTATCTCAAAAAACAATCAACAACTAAAAAAATCGTGACATGGCATGTAGTAGTACACAATTTTAAACGATTGTTTTGATGGAGTGAAAAAGGAAAACTACCCCACTACTTATATATAGGCCGGAGTCTCCGCGCTTGCTTGCTAGGGCTGCTCTATTCACACACCCTCATCCTCTCCATATCTAAATAAGATAGGGGTAGTAACCCTGTATTTCTCCCTTCAAAAAACACTGGCTTTCTATCCTCACCGCTGGTTACAGTTCCGGACGTATCCCCCTCCGCTGGTGAAGGGGAGGAGGGGCAACATTTAGGTCGTCGTCGACAGCGAGGGAGGAGACCCACTGCCGGCCGCACCGTTATCTCTGGCCGAGCGCCGGCGCGGGAGGTCCTCCGATCCCTTCGTTGTTGCCTGTGGGCGGATCTGGCCTCCCGCCGCCCACCTATCCACATCCCGATGACCTTCAGGTATATCTTCGTTCGAAACCGCCTTAGCTCTACTTCCCCAGCTCGCTATGTCGCTGCATGTGCATCATTTTCTACCTCTCAGCCCCTCTCGATCGGATGGTCCAACGTCACCTATTTTTTTTCTTCTATTGTTAGAGGTAAAACTACTTCATGGAGTCGAATCTTGTACTCCCTCCGTCCGAAAATACTTCTCATTGAAATAAAATGGGGGTGGAGGAATTTAGTATGTACATCGGACTTGGTACAAATAGGAAGGAAACGGGATGAAAGTAGTACAAACTGGTCATCCAACCGGTCTCTTGGTCAAAAAGGGAAATATAGGGGTAACGCTATACACAGTGGTATGACCAGGACTAGATTCGCTATCCACACATAGGAGTAGGTGGCTAGAGTGAAAAAAATGGGACCAACCGAGATATGTTTCTTGGATGTTTGTTTCTCGGGGCAACAAACTATGAATCACCACTTTATGCCCATGTTTACGTACATGGTGTTGTACTGCTGGTGCACCCACTGTCCCATGCCCTTATACCAAATATTTAGGCTCAGGTCGGAATAAAGGGGCACAAAACATAGGTCTTGATGAAAATAGAAGAATAGGAAAGGAATGTAGGTATAAAACTATGGAACAACGAACCGGAGGAAACTCTCAAGAGAATGTGTTCGGATGGACTATGAAATGTATAAATTTGTTTTTTAGAGTAGCATGCTTGGTAGTATGAGATGCTATTTGTTTATTCAGCTGAACAGTGACTACTCTTGTCCTCACCTCATGTACCACACATAGGTTGATTTTTTTATTCCGGCAAACAGAGCACAACAACCTGTCTAACGCATGGCAGCGAGTGCCTACCTCGGGCTTCCACCCAAACAATTAGCAGTGTGTGGATGTTTCTAATCCGATGGAATCAGTAGTACCAGACCAGCTTTCCTATGAAACACTATTCACCTTTCCCATGTTCCGAACGTTTGGAAGCGAAAGAATATGGTAGGAATTGTGTTCGTACAAAAATCCTGCACCAAACCTGTGAACCCAACGCAGCCTTAGCTGTTCTTAATATAATGTCCCTGGTAAAAATGAAGCCATGCCACTATTTTTTCCTGTAATTGTTTGAGACTCTGAGAAGTTTAGCCAAATGTTTTTGCATGTAATTGTTTGAGACTCTGACTGTTTCCTCTGTGCCTTTTTGTGCAAACAGGGATATCCAATTCACCTGGTTGCTGTTGTGACCTTTTGGTGCACTGCACAAAACTCTTCTTAAATGAAGTGACTTTTGTGTTGTTTAACTGGAATGTCAGATGGAACAGTTGGTTCATTTTGGTGGAACTGCACAAAGGGAGATCTGTGTTCCAATCCTCATCATCCATATTGGCGCCATAACCTTCCTTTAGGAAAGAATGATATTTAATGCATGTGTTCATCTCTATTTTCCGACTGCCATGAGAAAATAATGTTGTTTTTTACTAGTACACTTGTACTCCCTCACTGACAAAACCAATTCTGAATTAAAAGGCCAATGATGTACTTGGTTTCACCAACTGGTGAGGAGAAAGAGAAACAGAGCATGAAGAGGAAGAAGAAGAAGAATAAACAGTGCCAAGGCGATCTTGCTGAAGCCAGAGGCCTCAGTCGAGGCTATTCAAGGGCTCCAGCAACGACTACCTTACATGTGAGACGATCCTCCAGGGAGCCCTTCCACTTCTGCTATCTCACTTAATTAATTAGGAGCACTTAAGTACCACTAATTTATTACTGCCTAATTTTCCTGTTGGAGTTAAACCAATCTTTACTAGGACCCTATGCTAAATCATGTACGTGTGAATGTTTGTCTATGGAGGTGAATCATGTGGTGGAGCAGGGAGGGAATATTATTAGTGTCATGACATAATAGTGCTATTGTTTTGCATGTCAATTTATTGCCATTGGTTCAATGAGGCAATGTTTTGCGTATTGTCCATCATGAATTTGATGCTACTATTTGAGTAATATGCTAATGTCTTCCTATCCTTTCTCACTAAGCTAATGAAGGTTTCACCTTGTTCCTTCTTGTGCAAACAGGGATCATGTTGTGCCAATCATACATTTTAGTGGAACTACACAAGACAATACAATGAACTGTATCCCAACCAGTGCTTTAACTCTGCTGGAAGTTCTTGATAATCTTTCGATATAATCTCAGCACTGGTAAACAAGAGTGATTTCAACCATACATTTGAAGTGCACAAAAATATATACTATTGTGTGATTCCAGTGTATGCTTTATCATCTCTTATGGGACTACGTGAATAAGCATTTTTTCTCAGGTTGGTACGGGCCTAAGGCCTTCATCCATATTAGTTTGCTGTCATCTCTATTTGTATCGTGCTACTGTCATGAGAAACTCCTTTATCTTTGCACTTTTAAGTTTTGCAACCTATGATAAATGGCAATGCTTTGAGTGTTGAGTTGAGCTAATTGGCACTGATTAAATAAACTAATACCTCTCTTTAAGCAAGACTACTATGTTGCTAACTTTACCCATTAAGCTAATGAGGGTGCTTCTATTTGTTAGTGTATGTTTCATCAACTAGTCCCCCTATTACAGTAATCTCACTCTCTCAATATATGTGCCAACACAGATGCTCGATTTTGGTGGAACTGCCCAAAAACATTGGGTGCTTCATTGCCTCGACAACTTCCGTCCTTTCCTGTCAGTCGCTAATCTCCGCTTGCTTTCTTCCTTTGCTGTCAGTCGTTTGGCTTATCTCGGCTTCCAGTCAAAGGAAATAGTAATTGATATGCTACCTCACACAGGTTGGTACTGGTCTTTATCCTGATTATTATGCCTGTCATATGTATTGGTAATTTGGTATTGTGCTACTATTTGCCGATTTCATAAAGGATTAATTTGGAGTCTGAACTCGCAGGCAAATCATTACATCGGGTGATTTCAGTAGAACTGCACAAAATGATCAGAGGGACAGGTACTTATGCTGCTGCTATGTACTCCAAAGTTCACTCAGACAAGCATCGATGTTGACAAGAAGTGCCTATATTCATTCGAGTATCAACCGGCGTCAACCAATTGTCAAACTCCAAGTATTAGGAGAGTGAACGCCAAAAATATTGCTTGGTGCATAGCTTAGAAAAACGCAGTCCAGTCTTTGGTCCCAACTTGTGCCTTTTGGTTATTGGCACATATGGTAGCAAACTATATGGCATGGAGTCTAAAGATTCCAGACAAGTTGGTTGACGTGTATATTCATTTAGGACTTAATTAGTCTGCACGCCAAGGATGCTCCATTTCAGTTGAACTGCACAAAAAATTTGGGTGGTTCATTTTCTCAACTGCCTCCTTTCTCGTCTGCAATGTAGAATTTTGGCGAGATACAGGACCAAGATGAGCCAGCAAACTAGTTGGATGAAAGTAGTGGCCAAGTCACTCAAACTCTGTCGGCATGAGGTCACTATTTGAGGATAAACCTACAAGCAAAGTTCAGATTGTCTGTGATGCCTCTTATGTACACGAAAGTTTACTCGTACAAGAACTAATTTTAGCCAGAAGTACCTCTGATTGAACACCATTTACTAGTCTGTACCCTAGGTAATTAAAGTTCGTCCATGGATCATATTGGCTGTGATCTCAATCATTTGGATGCATAAACATACTGAACATGTGTATATCTAAATCTTTTTGTGAATTATGTATGAATATTGTCGTGTGATCTATCAATCATTTGGATGCATAGATATGCTGAGCTTGTGTATATATGAATCTTTTGAGTTGTTGATAGTGAATGTTGGCTATGAATATGAACGTGTCATCTAAACCTGAGTTTGATATGAATTGCAACAGAACAAGTTATAACCCTTCTCCTCCTCTCAATCTGCGACTCCACTGCTACGTTTTCCAATCTCTAAGTCATTCCCGTCCAGGGCCTTGCCGTCGTCCACCGCCTCGTTGTGTTCGATGCGGCATGGTCAACAAACGAGAGTCATCGGAAGAGGACTGTATGTGGAGAGCCTGACGGCTGGGACCCACAAGGTCCATGGTCGCACGCAAGGAAAGTTCCTCCTTATTAAGCTAACAAAAATGTTTCCTCCACCTGACAGCTGGGACCCACCGGCTGTATCTTCACACGGAAGGAAGTACCTCCTTGTTTTGCGAAAACAATTATTCATCCCATTGACAGCTGGGACCCGTCAGATTTGGTGACTGACTTGTGGGCCTGCTAAGCGGACGTGTACGCACGGCTTTGTCAACGTAATCCAAAAATGATTCTAGCATCTGGACCGTTGGATGTTAATTGATACGTCCCGTCGTATCTATAATTTTTGATTGTTCCATGCCAATATTATTCAACTTCCATATACTTTTGGCAACTTTTATACTATCTTTTGGGACTAACATATTGATCCAGTGCCCAGTGCCAGTTCCTGTCTGTTGCATGTTTTTTGTTTCACAGAAACCCAATATCAAACGGAGTCCAAATGGGATAAAAACGGACGGAGATTTTTTTTGGAATATTTATGATTTTCGGGAAGTAAAATCAACGCGAGACGGTGTCCGAGGTGGTCACGAGGTAGGGGGGCGCGCCCTACCCCCCCAGGCGCGCCCCTGACCCTCGTGGTCCACCCGTAAGGTGGTTGACGCTCTTATTTTGGCGCAAGAAATCTAATTTTATGCGAAAGATCTGGGTGAAAGATTCACCCCAATCGGAGTTACGGATCTCTAGATATAAAGGAAACGGTGAAGGGGCAGAAACAGGGAACGCAGAAACAGAGAGATAGATCCAATCGTGGAGGGGCTCTCGCCCCTCCCATGCCATGGGAGCCAAGGACCAGAGGGGAAACCCTTCTCCAATCTAGGGAGAAGTTCAAGGAAGAAGAAGAAGAAGGGGGGCTCTCTCCCCCTTGCTTCCGGTGGCGCCGGAACACCGCCGGGGGCCATCACCATCACCGTGATCTTCACCAACACCTCCGCCATCTTCACCAACATCTCCATCACCTTCCCCCCTCTATCTACAACGGTCCACTCTCCCACAACCCGCTGTACCCTCTACTTGAACATGGTGCTTTATGCTTCATATTATTTTCCAATGATGTGTTGCCATCCTATGATGTCTGAGTAGATTTCTATTGTCCTATTGGTGATTGATGAATTTCTATTATTGGTTTGAGTTGCATGTTTTATTATTGGTGCTGTCCTATGGTGCCCTCCGTGTCGTGCAAGCGTGAGGGATTCCCGCTGTAGGGTGTTACAATGCGCTCATGATTTGCTTATAGTGGGTTGCGTGAGTGACAGAAACACAAATCTGAGTAAGTAGATTGTTGCGTATGGGATAAAAGGGGACATGATACTTTAATGCTATGGTTGGGTTTTACCTTAATGAATCTTTAGTAGTTGCGGATGCTTGCTAGAGTTCCAATCATAAGTGCATATCATCCAAGTAGAGAAAGTATGTTAGCTTATGCCTCTCCCTCAAATAGAATTACAATAGTGATTACCGGTCTAGTAACGTAGTCAATTGCCTAGGGACAATTCCACAACTCCTACCACCACTTTTCCACACTCGCTATATTTACTTTATTGCATCTTTATCTAAACAGCCCCTACTTTTTATTTACGTGCTCTTTACTTTCTTGCAAGCTTACCCAAAAACACCTACAAAGTACTTCTAGTTTCATACTTGTTCTAGGTAAAGAGAATGTCAAGCGTGCGTAGAGTTGTATCGGTGGTCGATAGAACTTTTGGGAATATTTGTTCTACCTTTAGCTCCTCGTTGGGTTCGACACTCTTACTTATCGAAAACTGTTGCGATCCCGTATACTTGCGGGTTATCATTAATCCAACAACCGTGCTCCTTCTACAACCTATGTTCTTGCTCTTGTGTCCCGTGGGCGGCACCGCGGCTGTGCTACCGCGCACTCGAACCAGTGAAGTTTCCCACTCCTCTCCATCTGCGACTCCACTGCCCCGTCTTCCCCATCTCCGGGTCGTTCCAGTCTGGGTGCGCTCGGCACGGTGTGGTCAACGTGGTTAACAACCGAGAGTCATTGGAAGATGACTGTACATGAGAGCCTGACAGTGGGGACGCACCATGATCATGGACGCGTGCATGCAACGGAACGCGGCGAGGTCAACGTAGTCAAGGAACGACTTCCATCGGAAGTATACTGTACATGGAGAGTCTCAGCTGGGTCCATAGCCGTAGCAAGTAAGTGCCTCCTTATTACGCGGAAAATAATGATTCCTCCAACTGACAGCGGGGACCCACTGGACGGGCCACCGTATTTTGCAAAAAAAAACATTTGCCCCCTGACTGCTGGGACCCACCTGACGGGCCACCGTATTTCGCG
>NC_057798.1:629927876-629935490 GCF_018294505.1 Triticum aestivum
CCCCCCGCCGTTAGCTCGGACCCACCGGAAGTGCCTCCTTATTACGCACAAAAAATTGAATACTCCCCTGCTAGCTGGGACCCACCTTGGTCGGAGTCTGACTTGTGGGCCAACTAAGTTGACGGGGACGAAGGGCTTTGTCAACTTAGTCAATATGAATGATTCTAGCTCCAGTGACCGTACGATGTCCATCCAATGGCCGTAGTGCTTCTTCAACCTCTGGTGTTCTTACTCCAGCCGCCCAAACCAGTGCCGATCGTGCCTCATGCTCCTGCCTCCCGTGGCTGGCTGTGCTGCCGTGGAGGACTCACCGCCCCCTAGTATTCCCACCGCTGGCCAGGCCCTGCGGCGATGGCAGCCTCACATCGCAGCCGAACCAGTGAACCCTCTTACTCCTCTCCACGCTGGCTTCCACTGCCGCGTCTTCCCCGGCTCCGCGTTGTCCCCTTCCTAGGCCTTGCCGTCGTCCACCGCCGTGGTGCTCTCCGCGCGGCATGGTCAACGTGGTCAAGGAACGACTTCCATCAGAAGAGTACTGTACATGAAGAGGCTGACAGTTCCCCGCGGCCGGCTGTGCTACCGCGCAGGCCTCACCGCCCCACCGTACTCCCATCGCTGGCCTAACCATCCCTCTACTCACCCACACCTGCTGTTATTCTCCGACGACGGCAGACAAACCAGTAAACCCTCGTTCAGTCATACTCCCCTCCGCGTGGGAAACAACTGCTGAGTCTTCCCTGCCTCCATGTCGTTCCCATCCTAGGCCTCGCCGTCGTCCACCACCCTGGTGCTCTCGGCGCGGCCTGGTCAATGTGGTCAACGACCGACATGCATCTGAAGTGGACTGTACGTGGAGAGGCAGACAGCTGGGTCCACGGCCACATGCAAGGAAAAGCCTCCTTATTACGCGCAAAATAATGATTCATCCACCTGACATCAGGGACCCACCAAAAGGGCCTTAGTATTTCGCGAACTATCACCTTTGGCCGGACTCCTCGAATGTGAAGATACAAGATTGAAGACTTCGTCCCCTGTCCGGATGGGACTTTCCTTGGCGTGGAAGGCAAGCTTGGCGATACGGATGTGTAGATCTCCTACCATTGTACCCGACTCTGTGTAACCCTAACCCTCTTCGGTGCCTATATAAACCGGAGGGTTTTAGTCCATAGGACGAACAACAATCATACCATAGGCTAGCTTCTAGGATTTAGCCTCTTTGATCTCGTGCTAGATCTACTCTTGTACTACCCATATCATCAATATTAATCAAGCAGGAGTAGGGTTTTACCTCCATCGAGAGGGCCCGAAGCTGGGTAAAAACATCGTGTCCCTTGTCCCCTGTTACCATCCGCCTAGACACATAGTTCGGGACCCCCTACACAAGGGGCTTAAGTACCCCAAAATATGGTGTGATAAGTCCGAACACTTTCACAAGTGCGGCACCCCGAACTTATAGCATTATATGCATCGGCTCTGAATCATGTCTTGGGTCAATAGTTGGGTTTGCCTGGCTCCCATGTTTTGGTACCTTACGTTCCGTTATATCAGCTAAGGTAGCGCTGGGAGAACCACTGCGATTGTGCCCCGGTTGAGCTGGGTTGAGCACCTCAGTGGAGAAAGCTAAAATAGACCGTCATGATAGGGCGAGAGCCGGTCGCTGTTCGAGAGGTTTTTGAGTCCCTAAAGACTTGTGCCGCTTAGAGCGAGGAGCCGGCTTTGTCCGGCCCAGGTGTGGATAGCGCCCCGAATTCTGTCTTCCAAATACTAGGGGCTTCGCCAAAATTTAAAATTATAGAATTCTATGGCTAAGTGAGAGTGTTCAAGCATTATAGTCCGGTTGCCTTGTTCGTTGCGTTGAGTGCCTCCCTCGAAGGACCCAAGAATGGGAAAAAGAGCGCTCAAGTTTATCCCGAACACCCCAGCACTCGCGGCACGGGGGCAGAAGCCGATGACTCGCCATCTCTCAAATTTAATAAACGGCCGCACAGAAGGTAATCTTTTAAATTCACAAGCGTTGCTTAGCGCATATGAACAAGTTTTCAAGCGTATAGGATAATAAATGCGAGTTTACTCAAAAATTACATCTTTGGAGCATTCACCCGCTATAAGGAGGGCACCCTTCAGGACGCCCGTATAATACATCTCGGGCGTGCGATACTCCTTGCCCGGCGGTGGAGCATCCGTCACAAGCTTCTCAGCGTCCATCTTGCCCCAGTGCACTTTAGCACGGGCAAGGGCCCTATGGGCACCTTCGATACAGACAGAGCGCTTGACGACTTCAATCCATGGACAGGCATCCACCAGCCGCCTCACCAGCCCGAAGTAGCTCCTAGGCATGGCTTCCTTAGGCCACAGCCGAACTATGAGGCCCTTCATGGCCTATTCGGCCACCTTATGGAGCTCGACCAGCTGCTTCAGCTGGTCGCTCAAGGGCACCAGGTGTCCGGCCTCATCATACTGAGACCAGAACACCTTCTCCGTCGAGCTCCCCTCCTCGGCCCGGTAGAATGCGGCAGCGTCGGACACACTGCAGGGTAGATCTGCGAATGCTCCTGTAGAGCTCCGGATTCGTGTAAGTAACAAATAATTCACTTTCACGTGCTTTCTCTACATGGAGAATGCCTTACCCGCTGCTATCTCCTTCATTGCCTCAATTTCCTGGAGGGCTTTTTGGGCTTCGGCCTTAGCGGCTTTGGCGCTCTCAAGAGCCGAGGCAAGCTCGGACTCTCGAGTCTTTGAGTCACGCTCCAAACTCTTATGTTTTTCCACGAGAGCCTGGAGCTCTTGCCGCACCTCTGCCTCCCGCACCTCCTGCTTCTCTTGCTCGGTGTGCTCCGCGGCCACATTGCTTTCGGCCTTGTACACCGCTTCCTTCAGGCTCGCCACCTCGTTCGTGGCCCCTGCAATTCTCATGTTATTCCTGCTATTTTTTGCAACCACATGTTTTATATACTTCCATAAGGTATTACTTACCTTCCTTGTCCTCGAGCTGCTTTTTGGCAAGGCTGAGCTCGTTCTCGGACTGCTCGAGGCTCTGCTTCAATGCATTAACCTCCGCAGTCAGTGCGGCAGAGGTCAGCAGCGCAGCCTGCATTCCCCATATTGACATGCTTGTGTTAGACTCCTGCGTACATCTTTTTAGATCCTTAGTTCGGTTTTTCTTTCCAAACACCAAACTGAGCATCAGGGGCTACTGTCTATGCGGTAATATTTTTACATATCTTAAATACATACCAAAAAGCCTGTTAGAAAGCTGGCACAGGCTTCAGTCAGCCCGCTCTTGGCGGACTGAACTTTCTGGATCACCACACTCATAACAGTGCGGTGCTCCTCGTCGATGGAGGTGCCATTAAGCGCCTCCAGCAAATTATCTGGTGCCTCCGGTTGGATGGAGGCCACCGGTGTCGCAGTCTCGCCCTTCTTATGAAGGGGTCACCTACCGGACTCCGGAACCACTAAAGGTTCCGGTACGGAGTCCGGCCCAGGGCCCGACTTAGAGCCCTTTGGGGTTTGATCCCCCTTATAACCGTAGTCCGGGAGGTTGCCTTGCGGCGCCTCCGGGACCTCCTCCTCCTGACTGGGCCCCTTTTGGGACTCCACCTCGGCGTCATCCGCAGCGCGAGGAGAAGAGGCGGCCTGAAGTGAAGTGCTATTCATGTCCGACGGAGCCAGGGAGCCACTCGTTGAAGTGTCAAGCCCGTCATTGGGCGGGCTGCAGGGTTGTATTTGGCGTTAGGAGACTCTATAGGACAAACGAAACGCCATGAGTTATTCTGGTATCCCGATACTTACGATGTCGCCGGGGGCTTATCCCTTGGTGGCCACTCCTCTTTGTCGTCGTCGGTGTTGGTGGAGTAGTCCGGAGGAAGGGTCCTTCCCTTCTTGGACCCTCCGGCCTCCCCAGTTGGGGCGGCCTTCCTTTTCTTCTCTCCCCCCGCTGGGGGAGAGCCCTCTTTTTCCTCCTCCTCGTCTGCGCGGGAGGAGTCCGCCTCAGAGTCATCGAACGATGAGTCCGATAACACCTGACGCCGGGAACTCTTTCGAGTTCCCGTGGCCTTCTTATTGGCCTTCTTCTCCGGCACCACGTGAGGTGCCGGAACCAGCAGCCCCATCAATCGGGCGTCCGCTGGGTCTTCTGGCAAGGGAGCCGGACAGTCAACCTGCCCGGACATCTTTTGCCCAGACTGTCAAAGGTAAGGGAGTTTAGATACCGCATAGAGTCAAACTATGAAAAACAAGTGTCCTATAAAGGGTAAAATAGCTTACCTCACTGGCTTGACGCTGCGAGCTAAATCTGCGATCTTCAGTAGCGGATGCGGGAGCCTCGTCGCCCTTTAACAGCACCTTCCAAGCATCTTCGTGCATAGTGTCGAAGAGCCTGCTCAAGGTTTGGTGCTGTGCCGGATCAAACTCCCACAGGTTGAAGGCCCGTTGTTGGAATGGGAGGATCCGGCGGATGAGCATGAGCTGGACTATGTTGACAAGCTTGAGCTTCTTGTTCACCAGGGTTTGGACGCAGGTTTGGAGTCCGGTCAGCTCTTCCGAATTACCCCATGTCAGGCCCGTCTCTTTCCAAGAGGTGAGCAGTGTAGGGAAGCCAGATCGGAATTCGGGGGCCGCCACCCATTTAGGGTCACGCGGCTCGGTGATGTAGAACCACCCCGATTGCCACCCCTTTATGGTCTCCACGAAGGAGCGCTCGAGCCATATAACATTGGGCATCCTGCCCACCATGGTACCTCCGCACTCCGCCTGGCGGCCGCCCACTACCTTTGGCTTGACATTGAAGGTCTTCAGCCATAAGCTGAAGTGGGGCCGGATGCCGAGGAAGGCCTCGCACTCGAGGATGAACGCCGAGATGTTGAGGATGAAATTCAGGGCCATATCGTGGAAATCCAGGCCGTAGTAGAACATGAGCCCCGGACAAATGGGTGAAGTGGAAAACCTAGTCCGCGGAGGAAGTGGGTGAGGGACACCACCCTCTCATGTGGCCTGGAGGTGGGAATAAGCTGCCCCTTGTCGGGGAGCCGATGCGCGATGTCGCTGGACAAGTATCCAGCCTTCCGTAGCTTTTTGATGTGTCCCTTCGTGACGGAGGAGACCATCCACTTGCCTCCCCCTCCGGACATGGCTGGGGAAGGTTGAGGCGAGATGTGCGGACTTGGGCGCTGGAGCTCGAGTGCGTGGAAATGGATGAGCAGAGGAGGAAGAAGGCGTGTGTGAAAAGGTGGATCCTTATCCCCTTATATGGACGGACAAGACTATGTGTCCCCACCGGCCTGGTAAAACTCACTTATCTCCCAAGCGCCGTAATTGATGGCACGGTTGGGTTACCCACGCCCGTATTGATGAGAATCCCGGAATAAGGGGACACAATCTCTGCTTTGAGAAGACGTGCCAAGGAAACCGCCTCTCTAAGCGCGCTGAGGTGAAACAGTAAAAACGATTCGAATGAAGACTTGGCCGTGATGTCAAGCCACGGAATGCGTTAGCAGATTGAACTTGTGTAAATATTATTCTCTCTACGGTGGTATGTGGAACTTATTTTGCAGAGCCGGACACTATCCTTGTGTTCAAAATCTTCTATGAAGTATTCGAAGGAGGAACCCGCCTTGCAATGCCGAAGACAATATGCGCGTCGGACTCTTCATCATTGAAGCCTGGTTTAGGGGCTACTGAGGGAGTCCTAGATTAGGGGGTGTCCGGATAGCCGAACTATCACCTTTTGCCGGACTCCTGGACTGTGAAGATACAAGATTGAAGACTTCGTCCCGTGTCCGGATGGGACTTTCCTTGGCGTGGAAGGCAAGCTTGGCAATACGGATGTGTAGATCTCCTACCATTGTAACCGACTCTGTGTAACCCTAACCCTCTTCGGTGCCTATATAAACTGGAGGGTTTTAGTCCATAGGACGAACAACAATCATACCATAGGCTAGCTTCTAGGGTTTAGCCTCTTTGATCTCGTGGTAGATCTACTCTTGTACTACCCATATCATCAATATTAATCAAGCAGGAGTAGGGTTTTACCTCCATCGAGAGGGCCCGAACCTGGGTAAAAACATCGTGTCCCTTGTCTCCTGTTACCATCCGCCTAGACGCACAGTTCGGGACCCCCTACCCGAGATCCACCGGTTTTGACACCGACAGCCGCTGACAACTCGGACCCACCAGCTATATCTTCGCACACAAGGAAGTGCCTCCTTATTACGCACCAAAAAAATGAATACTCCCCCTATTAGCTGGGACCTAGTATAGTGGCAGGCTGACTCGTGGGCCTACTAAGTTGACAAGGACGGAGGGCTTTGTCAACTTAGTCCATATGCACGATTCTAGCTCCAGTGACCGTACGATGTGCATCCAACGGCCGTAGTGCTTCTTCAACCTCTGGTCTTCTTGCTCCAGCCCCCCAAACCAGCGCCGGTCGTGCATCATGCTCCTGCCTCCCATGGCCGTCTGCGATGCGGCGGAGGCCTCACCACCCCCTACTACTCCCACTGCTGGCCAGGTCATCCCTCTACTCACCCACACCCCCTGTTATTCTGCGGCGACAGCAGCCTCACACTGCAGCGAACCAGTGTACCCTCGTACTCCTCTACGCGTGGACATCCACTGCAGCGTCTTCCCCGGCTCCGCGTCGTCCCCTTCCTAGGCCTCGCCGTCGTACACCGCCTTGGTGCTCTCGGCGCGGCGTGGTCAACGTGGTCAAGGATTGGCTTCCATCGGACGTGGACTATACGTGGAGAGGCTGACAGCTGCGTCCACGTCCGCAGCAAGGAAGTGCCTCCTTATTACGTGCAAAATAATTATTCCACCACCTGACAGCGGGGACCCACCGGACGGGCCACCGTATTTAGCAAAAAAACATTTCCCCCTGTCTGCTGGGACCCACCAATTACATCTTCGCACGCAAGGAAGTGCGTTCGAAAAAAAACGATTCGCCCCCCTAACTGTTGGGACCCACCAGCTACATCTTCGCATGCAAGGAAGTGCCTGACAGTCGGGACCCACCTGGTCAAAGCGTATGTAGCATTGTCATTCTGGCCGCGAACATGTAGGTACATATATACCGGTGGATGTAGAGGCGCGCACGTGTCGTAGTAGAGGCACGCACGTAGCATGTACACGTACGTACAGCGGCGAGGGTGCAAGAAAGAAAATATGGCAACGTACGCACATATGGGCAGGGTCTCTAATGTCTATCACGCATACGTACATGGCTGGGTCGGAACGGATAAACAGCGTCGTCGTCGTGTTCATGGGGAGCCAACCGGCTGGGTCGGAACAGAATGCGTGGTCGTGTTCATCGGGAGGGCTTGGACGGAACAGGCGATGGAAACGAGGCCTGGCGTACCGCACAACGGAGGAAACGGCCTTGTGTTCAACCGACCACATTCGAAACGGGCTCCTGTTGATCGGGAGGGGCCAGGCATACCATAAAATGGAGGAAACGGACCTCCTATGGTCGAAACAGGGGTCCTGTTGATCGGGAGGGGTGTGGCATACCGGCAAATGGAGGAAACGACCTCCTACAATCGAAACGGGGGTCCTATTGATCGGGAGGGGTGTGGCGTACCGCAAAATGTACGAAACGGACCTCCTACGGTCGAAACG